>NC_050202.1:91008300-91223300 GCF_013141755.1 Anopheles stephensi
GCTTAAAAGCCAAACGATGCAACCAGCAATGTATCGCAACGCTAAACAAATACAACGAAATGAAACAAACTAACAGAGAAAAAAATGGGCAACCGAAAAAAAAACAACTAAGAAACCTCCCCAAAGCAAATGGTAACAAATAACGGTGCTGTTTAAGGGTCTGCGTCTGTGTCTGTGCGATATTGAAACAGTTTTCCACTACCGGTTAGATTTTCCGGTAAAGAAAAAGAAAAGGCAACACTCTGGCACACAGATAAGGAAAGATAGACCGGTGCCTTATGTGATTACCCTGAGACACAACTCAACGCTCAGCTCAACTCCGAAGCATCGTTCGCTAAGAAACAGGTTTCTTGAGAAGCGACGCTGGAAAATATTGGTTGTAACGATGGGCCATCATTGAATCCTGCAATGGCAATGTATATTTCCGGCAGTTCTTTCCCGTTCGCTCATGAGATTCGTCCTCGGTCCACAGACTGCGCGCGGCAAAGAAGCATGATGACGATACATTAGATGGAAATAGCTGAAATTCGTTCCCGTTCGAATCTTGCGTGATTGTGTGTGTATGTGTGTGTGTGGACACACATGGGTCCGATACCCGAGACTGGTCCCTCGCCGAGATGGACTCGCCGAGAAGGGTCAACGAAATTGTTAGCCCGATTTTATGAGAGCGATAATCGAATTAAGAGACGATGATCCAACATTCTCCTGTGAATAGCTGTGTGTGAGTGTGTGTGTCTCACTGTGTGTCCTGATCAAATGTGACCCACCCAACCGGAAGGCTAGCTGAAGGGGAGAATGATGAGATAGAGGAGAGGAGGATCCCCAAAATAAATTATGATCTATAAAGTTTCCTTCCAGCGCTGACGGTTATCACTTTTTCGGTCACTCACATAGTTGTGTGTGTGTGTGGTGTGTGCCGGTTCTATTGGTGCCGTCGTAAAATCTGACGGAATTTCTCATCCCACACACACACACACACATGAGGGGTTTCCCTTTTCTTCAAGATTTCTACTATACAAGCGCATCCGAGTGAAGCTAGGATGCTATACCCGTATTCTTTTAATAGCTCTCGATTTGTTGTAGCAAGGCAAGAAGGAAAGTCCAGCGAGAGACACCAGAGCCCATTCGTGGGGAACGAGCACGGAATGGCTCTATTTTCGGGGTCCGTTTTGCTTTCGTCCTTTCCTTTCGTCTATTTTTGATCCGCTCTTTGGGTTATTAGGACAGATCTTTGTGATGCAACTGTCCTGGGACCGGGGACGAATTGAAACGAAAAAGCGGGTTTGTCAACGAGTTAATGGATCGATAAGATTGTCCCCGAGAAAGAAAAAAAAAAGAAACCGGGCGCAAGTCCCACGCAAAAGATCGATGGACAACCGACACATCCTTCTTGGGAAGCGCGTTTGATTGTGCCTTAAAATCGAAAAGTTGTTGCTCGAGGAAAGAAGAACCAAAAACCGGACACAACTTTGCCGGCATCTTAACATTCTCTGTATCGATTCGAGACGATCTTCAGTCGCCTTTGTTTCTGCGATGCTCTCCATAAGGATATTGGGGGTGGGATTGTGTGTTGTTGTGCAGTCGAGGTGCAAAAGTTTGGTGGAAAATTGTGTGAAAATTACATCTAATCTAACCGAAACGGAGGAATCCCAAGCGTCTCTTTATGTCGGTGTGTTCCTGTGTGTGTGTGTGTGCATGTGTCCGTGAAGAGGCAACTTTCTAAGCCAATTCCGGTTGAGCTAAATGCATGTGCTACGGCTACCCGTTACCAGCACTGAGCATCGTTGTGGGAAACCAGCAGGAAAACTTCAAAACACACCGTACGTGACCGGGTTGCCAAAAGCCGGGAAATTCGATCGCGACGAACAACAGCAAGGAAGAGGAGGATTCTGGGATCAGGGATCTCGCCCAGTCAACGAACGCATTGCCATGCAAAGCTTTTCTTCGTGGCTAGGGTAAGAAAAAAAAGGGAAAGCTTCCAGCATCTACCTAGTCTAGGAGAGATTGGAACTTTGTTAGGCACAAAAAAAAAGTTTACCAAAAGCTCACCAAACTTTGCCCTCTGTCTCAGTATGTGTGTGTGTGTTCAGTGTGGCCAAAGAGGGCACTGATCAGTTTCAGGATCAAGAGGAAAGGATATTAAACCTTCCCAAAAAACGAAGAAGAAAAGCAAGAAAAACATTAATTTTCTCCAGTAGTAGTGGTCGAATCAAACAACAATATTCCAGGGAAAAAGGGAACCAAACAGAACCCAACTTCAAACAGAAACGAGGATTTTCATGGGAAAAAAGCCCGGAAACCATTCGCAAACACGCGTGCAGTATTAATTTTCGGTGCATTTTACGTTATTTCAATGAAAGCCGGGCAAAACCCGCGTGATGAAACCTCACAAAAGGCAAAGAGAAAGGAGGAGTTACACCAATCAATAAACAGCTGTAAACATCAAACACAATATGCGCTGGTGCACCATCATCATCAACAAACACCGGGCAATGCTGTGTTCCTGTGTTGGGAACTAATATCTATATGGACCGGCCGGTCATATATTGCGCCATCGTCAATTTGTCGCAAAACTCGCCGGCACGGGCTTTGGAAACTTTTGTCACAAAACGCAAAATCCCACACAATGCCCTGGCCCGGGACCAATCCCAATTGTTGCGCAAATGGGTGTGTTTGAAGTTGTTTTTATCAGCTTCCCGTGCGTGTTGTGTGGTGCAGCCGGATTAATGAAATGCAAAAAAGGGGGACACGATTACACGATATTTCAAATATCCTTTTCCGAAGCTCACCCAAAATAAAAACCGAGTCCATCCGGCGAGATCGGCAACTCAATCCCGGCATTGATGGAAAAAAGCTTATTCTCAACAGAGGGATTGAATTTTTTGAATTTTTGTAAAAAACAATGAAATTGTTTTCAAAATTCGAATCGTAGGATCAAACCGTTTAGTGGTGAAGAAGATGAAAGTTCCACCATTTTTTTAACGCTTAATCCTATTTTCGTCACTATTAGAACTGTGGTTTGGACTGTTTGGACCGAATGAGAATGCTTTTCCTCGGAAAAAATATGTTAGGACACACCAAGCCGTCCACGTCTCCGACCCCCCGGTCCCGGTCCCTTCTTACGGTCATAAATCGTGGCCAGATTTTAATTAAAAGTCGGACCATCACTGTCACACACAATGCGCTGCCGTGTGTCCCATGATCGCCGTTTATCTCCTTTTTTGACTTTGCTCTCGCACTCTCATTTTCTCTCTTCCTTTCTTCACTGTTTTTCACTGGACAAGATGACGTTTATCATTTTGCGTGTTGTTATGGTGTTTTATATGCTTGCTTCGATTTGGAATTTATATTTATACGCTTGCTTATTCGTTGGTGTCCAACCAACGAGCAAAAAAAATGGAGTACTCATCATGAGCTAGCAATCCAAGGGCATCCATGACTGTCTGCCATTTTTTTTACTTGTTTGTCCCGCTAGAAACTTCCCAGAATCTGTGTTTATTTTTCAGATGCCAGTTGACATTGCATGGTCAGCCGCTGGTTGCCACCGGTTGCAGGCGAGCAAGCAAACAACCAACAGCAAGCAACGTAAAACATAATAAAATAGAATAAATCTTTTCAATTAAAAAGCAAATGGTGGACCGGTTGCGAGCTTTGTTTAATATTCGGTTATTTATCTTGTTTTACTTTCCACGGGCTTTTGTTGTCCCAATTTTTGCGCTCGACATTATGTCCACGGTTTGGCGTGTGGCATTCAAATTTTGCACTTCCCAGTACCCCGTCCGTGCCGATGATGGGAGCTTGCTTGTTCGTGTGACATTCAACATTTCACCCGAACGCAACAAAGACCTTCAGGAATGTCTGCTCACCCGGCGTGTCACCTCTAACCCGCTTTGCGTTGGTCCTCCCATTCACCTTGATAATGTTGTTTCGGATGGACACAAACTTCCAAACCACCAACAATGGATAAAATTAATTAGTACACCACATGCTGAACAATAATGCTTTTAACATGGCTCTTAACGGCTTTCTGTCTCGTCACATTTCGAGTGTGTGTGTGCGTGTGTGAGAGGAAAACCCAACCATGCCCAATTTGATGACAAACGTGTGACTCCGGTGAGATTTACTCGTCATGCTGGTCGTACAACTCCATTCCCTTTAAGGTCTGTGTTGCAGGTTTCTTTTTGCAGTAGTTCCCCTCGTCTCGTTCGGCACTGAGCGGTCGGCTAATATTCGGGACTGCTTTCTTGCTTTCTTTTTTGCGCCATTGTTGGTGTAGCTCTTGGTGAGTGTGTGTTTAATAAAACATACGCACAATGATGCTCGAAATGAACGCTTACAGCGTCCGTGCGTTCATGCCGACATCGCCTCTTTGGGATGAACGTATCCACCGGGGCGCCCTTTTCATCAATTCGGAGAATCTCCCGAGGACGGGAGGCGACACGGGGCGATGCAATAAATCAATGGAATGTAACGAAAAATGTGACAACGTGAAAGAATGTCTCCGTTGTCGGCGTTACCGGCGGCCCGGTTACGGAAAAGGAAGGCACTTGAAAGCGATTCGTGCACGTAGCCACCGTGTCCGCTCATGTCGACTTACAGTTGACACCCACACGTGATCAAAGGAGGACCTCAAGGCGTGTGTGTGTGTGTGTGTGGGTGGCTGAGAACAGTCAAAGGGTGGCCAAGATGTGCTCCGTTGGACTTCATCGTGAAAATGTGTTGAAAAGATAAAGTGATCTCGAACGTTAGACGAGCGGGACATGTCACATTTATCTCCGTCGCTTCAACCACCACGTGTCCTTAATTATCTCTTTATGGATCATCCGAGAGCGGAGCGTGGTGCGGAATGTTCATCAAACGAATTCCCACTGATCCATCCAATCGGTCCCGTTAATGCGCGCCCATCAACCAACTCCCCACCCGATAACGGAGATCGATAACGCCTTCCGGTCAGCATCGGCCTGCAGGGTGCAGGGATTTAACCGATTCCATTTCGACGCAACCTTGCAGCACACGATTGATTTGTTTTAAATTATTCATCCAGATTGCTCGCTCGGCTCCCCGATACACGACGACGCTGCTGATGATGCTGAGACTTCAATCGAAACGCGGTGCGCTCCTTAATGCTAATGCTCCATCGGTGTGCCCTTAATGCAGCCCGCTGATCCGGACGGTGGCCGAAACACTAAACCTCCCCCCAATCCACCGTCGGAGTTCCGGTGGTGCAGCACGTTCGCGTTTGGGCAAGATTTCTCCTGAGAGTCATTTATTGCAACTCAGTCAGTACGTACCTACCGTACCGTCCCGCGATGGAGTTGCCGCCGCGGAGTCACGGGCCCTGACGACCTGCACCCGAACCGGATGCAGCTACCCCGGTGCTGACGGAGTTCCGGAGTGTCGTTCGGCGATCGTTGATGCGTTCGGGCTGACGTTTGCGCAGTAGCGCGTGAGTGAGTCCTCGCACGAGGTGCACGAGCGTTTCGAAGGGGAATCGGTGAGTTCACTCGTTACAGACTGCTGGACGCCTGGATGGCATGGTTTCGGCAACAGTCATCCTCTGTCGTCAGTATCAAACGATCACTGGCCGGTGTCGAACGTCAGGCGAGTGGTAGTCGCGGTGTTCAAAAGCCCGGAACGGTGTTGTTGAATAAATTATCGACGAACTATTGACAGTTGACGTTTCGTTGTTGTTAGGGTGAGCGGTTTCGATCTTTGCCTACTTGGACTGTTTACAGCGAGGAGATACAGCATTTCTACCATTGCAATAGGAATTGTGTGAATAGTGGCGAAAACTCTTGTATGTGCGTGTGTAGAGTTTAGGAATGGCTTCAGTGAAGTAAATATCTGAAGCACAACATGTTCTGATGTACATCAGCTGTTAAGTGGTTAACTCTGGGTTGAGTGTTGTGAATATCTTATGCTCCCTGACTAACGAACTTTCGTTGGTCTATCGCGTACGTGAGTTCCCGTTGGCCAAGTTTCGCGTCGTGCACGCTACTGGAAGTAAATCTCCCGGGAAGATGTTCGCCTGCTCCCTGTGGCTTATGGCAGTGGCTAATGGAAGTTAGATCAGTGTAAAAGTTATGTTATCGACTTATCGGTCTGCGGGAGTCGTTTCCCGTTCACAGTGAGCGTGTTACCATGGCAACGAACGACCGGACGATGGCGTGATTGAAGCACCATTCAGTGGCGCGTGGATTACACTGCTGCGGTTTCTTCATCCGCAAGGGAAAAGCGCGGGAATCATAAAGGTACGAAATGATCACCGGTGTCGATTGATATCCATGATGCCTAACTCCCTCCAGTTGACTCTTCCCCCCCGCCCTTCGCTCCAAACATTGTTCGGTCCCAAGCACGTGGCACGTCCGTGGCAAAATGAAGTTCGTCCAATAAGCGGTGCGAAGTAAAGTGTGGTCGCGTGATAAGCACCAAAGTAAGATAATCCCACATTTAGCAAACTTCCCCTCTGTTGGCACTGCTTCTTACTGTACGCCCGACGACTATCACGCTGTGAACAAGTCAGGTCGAAAAGAATACACCGCGCCACCATCCGAGAGCAGTGTATTAAATATGATTATATGCATTATTAACGCTTTTACGATACCGAAAAGGTAATTTTGGCGCCCAACTTTTCGCAACGCAGCGGGTTGCGCCGTTGCGCTTTCTTCATCAGCGCTAAGTGTTTTGGTGTCATGCTTACGGCTTGCGCTTCTTCTCCTTTTCATCAGAAGTCCCGCTCTCCACTGTTACCAATTCCGACACGAGAACCAAGCCACTGGCAAGCCAAATAAATGATATTCCCCCCTCGGGGGAGTTGGTTTTTATCGCACGTGTTTAGAAGCGGGTTGATATTTCTGTTTTGCCCAGCTTCCCACAGTTTCCCCGAACCCGCAGTTAATGGTTCGGAAGAGACAAAAAACCACCTCGAGAGTGACTTCTGGGTAGGTGGGCATGGATGGGAGGAGGCAGAAGTCCCATTGGAAAATTGCTCGATTGCCTCGTTATCGTGCCGTTACATAAATGGAAGAAATTCCCTTGAGTCGTGCGTACCTCCTCGCACCACTTCGTCCAACATGTCCAACCGGCAAAACTGGGCTTATTATATCCTTTCAGGCCTGCTGGCCTCACCCCACACCAGCAGGGCGATCATTTATGTTAGTCCGAACTTTAAATTGTTTTTCGCAACGGAAAACTATTTAGTGAAGCCCGTAAACTCCGAATGCCATTAGGAGATACTGTCACAAAAATGGTGGTCCGCTGCCAACAAAAACCTGACGTCGTTGCCTTCCTGGCAAACGGGAACATACTGGCCGGAGGCCAACCTCTCGCCAGTTAGCCGGCCAACCGAGCTCGGGAAAATTTCTCATTAAACTCCGGAAAGATTCGCCAGATATGGGGGAAATTGACTACTGGCAGCTGTCTGTTAACCGCAAATGACGGGTTAGGATTGTAATTATAAGTTACTCCCTGGACCCTGGAATGGCATTCGGAATTTTGTTGATCGTGTGCCTCTCTCTCTCTCACCTTCTGTACATCAACGTCGTCCTTCTTCGCAAATGAAGGATTGCAAAATTTCCACGCATCCGATTACATTTCAGCGTAACGTGAGGGTAGGAGATGCCCTCGTCCACGGATATACGACTTTGCTTTCCTATCCTTTCGTGGGACTTCCGGTACATCGGTGGCCCGCCCCAAAAAAAGCCACCCGATTGATTGTCATTAAGCTGGCTGTGAAGAAAGGGAAAGGCGAAAATGGTTCCGTCATCAAATTTACCCTTTTTTGTGTCGCCGATTTTTGCTTCTTTTTTTTTACGTCAGGGAAAATCGCGCCTCGTGTCGTGTCTGCGGGTTCCATGACGGGGAAAAAACGAAATCGAAAAACAAACCAAGCGAACGCACCGGAGCTAAACGATAATGAAATTCTTTCCATTTTTGACTTTGTGTTGGGCGGGATCTTGTTTCGTTTTTTTTTTTCGCCGGGACATCCGGTCACAGAAATGTGGAAGAAAATGTAAACTTTCCCTAACAGCCCCACCCGTTGCGAGGCAAAACTTTGGGCCGCTGCCCCTCGATACAGCCAGCACCGAAGGCGGGAAAATGGTGCTGCATCTTGGCGGCGGCCGGTTGGACATTGATTGAGGACCAGTCGATCCCCGATGGCCCGTTGGAAATCGCGCCGCAATTTAATTTAAATCACCACCGAGAGAAAGTCATAAAACTTTCCACATCGCGTGCAACAAAGAAGGATGTTGTTTGCTCCACTGTCCATGGCAGAATATCCCGTGGATGGGGTCGTTTGCTGTTTTCTCTGGCTCTATTGCTTTTTGTTTTAAACGATCTCACAACATTTGAAGCGAAAATTTTACACAATTTAAGAGCTAAGCGTATCACCGTCTTTGAAGGAGAAGAAAGAAAGCATAATGTACTTGGACAATCTTGTACCGGTGACCGCGTGCGCTAGAGGAAAAGTAAGCCACTCATATAAAAGATCGCCACTTCTCGCAGATCAAAGTGCTGCTGCCAGTGCCTACGCACGTCAAGGCAAAAAGAAATCTCTATTAAGAGTCTTTTCAAACGAGATTCAAACGAATCCGGTCTCACCTGAACGAAGAGGACAAGGCAAACGAACGAACGAAATTGGCCTTTTTTGGCATTCTGTGCAAGCGTCTCGCTCGCAGGCAGGCGCAATGATTGAAATGAATGCAAAATTGAAAGCCAAAATTGTCTTAGATTATTTAATTTACCACCGGAACTCAGCACCAGCTCTACGGGTGGCCTCCTTTTCTCTCTCTCTCTCTCTCTCTCTCTCTCTCTCTCTCTCTCTCTTTCTGGCTCTATCTTCGTGCGTGTGTCAGCTCACCTGAACATAAGGAACAGCGACCGAAATCCACCATTATGATGGAGAGGACAAATGCACACGACCGCCAGCAGCGCCCTGCTGTTGTTGATGCTTTTTTGTGTAACATTTTCCTGGAAGTGGGTTTTTCTTTTTGGTTTTTCGCCCGCGGAAGCCTGTGTCTGTAGGAAGAAGGAAGCTGTGCGTTTAGCGGTACACCCAACACCGGGAGCCAATTTTGGGGTATTCATCTTTTCAATTCTACGATGCCTTCTGATTCTGATGTGCTTGTCTTAGGGCTTTTATTGTCCTGTTTGGTTGTTGGTGCCGCCAGTCATTTGCTCTTAACAGTAAAACTGCGCCGAAATATGTTCTATGCCGGTGGGGGAGTCCCATCGGCCAACCGGCACGTATACAATACGTGCTTCAGTGGAGGACACACACACTCACAAACTCACTCACTCGCTCGAGAGGCTCTTACTTTGTTCGAGAAGTACAAGTTTTTATTGAAATATTGTTTGAATTAAATTTTACTACCAGCACGCCACTGCCGTGATGTGTATGCTTCGCCCTCACGATTTGTGCTTACGATTAACGATCGATCGTTTACGGTGCTGGAAGTTGGGCGTTTGGGCTGTCTAAGTCGAACGTCACGAAGAGGTAGCGATTAGCTGATGGAATTAATATACCTTTCATGTGCATCGACGCGCTAACCATGTGAATCCGGTGAAAGCCTCATCAGCCAACGTTTATGCCTTTCATCGAATGACTTCGGTCTCTTAGGACGCGTCTTGAGGTTAAAATTTAACGACATCTTCAGGTCCTGGCACTGCGGACGCAAACTTTCCCTGCCGAGTCGTGTGAAAAAGCAAATGGTGTGTTGAGTTTCTACCCCTTCGCTTCGCAGCTCCGGGCTTTTAAGACAATCCCCGAGCCAGGATGTTGGGGGGGCGAAAACGTGATGAGTACGTGGAGGACATAAATCTTCAACTGCTTGTTAATGGGCGATAAATGTAAAGAGCTCCGAGCGGGGTTCGGCAGCCTACCCAAACCCAACGCCACTACAAATGAAGTCGAAGTGGTTTGTCTTTCGCTCCCCCGGCCCATTCTTGGAAGGTGTAAAACGTGACCCAAGAAAATAGCCTTCACGACAGCCAGTTAAGATGGCTGGACCAACACCCCTTCCCTCCCGGTAATCGGTGTGTAACGGGGGTTAAAAATTAAGTCTATGTTCTCTTGACCTCTGTTCTCGGGGGGGAAAGGAGTTTAAAGAGCAGCACAATGAGTTGGGCATTTTGGCCCGAAAGCAAGCCGCCGGCCCATTAGAAGGAATGTTAATGGAATGTTAATATCACCCGTTCGCTATATGGGCTGTCGGGCTGCAAAACAAGCTGATGTTATGAATTTCTAATTGCATTCTCCGGCAGGAGGGTTTTGACGTTCCATTGGCGATAGTTTAAGCTTCGCTTGCGTTTCTGTAAAGCCTACCGAGCGAGAATTCTGTCTCTAGATGTGGTCTGTCTGGCAGTGTATCTTATCAACTCTGTTGCATGTTTCAATCTGCTTCAATATTTGCAGATGCTGTGCGATTTGGAGTGGAGCACGAGAAGCCGACGGGCCGGAAAGCATATCCGCCCAAGGCAAAAGTTTTCCAATTTCCCAAATGGACTTGTGTTTTGCGTTTGATAGCAACTCCAAATCAGCAAATCGACAGCAAGCCCCATAAACATCTTGTTTCTGTCGAAGAAGATGCGAGATGATAACACAAACACCGAAGTGTACACTTCATGCTTTCTTTCAAGCCCGGCGACACGAAAAAGACGCTCCCGAATGCTCGAGCTGGAATGTTTTAATGAAATTTCTCATCATTTGTTTGCTCGAAAAGCGTGTTTTCATTGCACGAGGCCGCTAAAGGCGGATCAAATTAACGTTTTCAGCTGGAAAGCGAAAAAGACACCGTTCGATCGTTCAAACCACCAATTGTAAACAGCATTAATCGTTTACTAAAAGTCATAAACGTCAGTTTACATGCAACGAAAGCAAATCCCGGTCCGGTTGTCAAACAGTAGCGCGCAGTGCAAACAGACCCCGGGAAAAATCGAGCATCCTTTCGGAAAATGAAGGCGAAGCGGGGGAAGGCCGAAATGGATATCATTTTCCAATATCGCATTACGCCATGGACAATATTTGCAGAAGGGACCGCATCCGACAGCAGAGCATAAATAATTTACTTAAATCGAATGTAAAACCATCCGCTAAGAGTTTCTGACCTTTCTTCTCTGCTTCTTTCCAGGTTCGATGCTGGCCGGCGAATCAACACCGGAAACCCAACGGTCGGCCACATCCGATAGTGAAATCCAACTAACACTTTGTGCGTGCGTGCGTGCGTGCCTGCGGAAACTCGTATCGGGCCGTAAAAAGTTATCGCAAAGCAAAAGGGTGATTTTATTAGAATACTGACAACATCTGACGGACTGCGTGCCTGTGACCTAAGTAAATAAAACGGCCTATTTACACTTCTTTTCGTGGTCCGTGGATGAGAGTGAAGTGCAGGGCCGGACAGACAACACAAACCGAAGGAATGCGAAACGGTTCCTCATAAAGTGCTTGGTACGTGTGCCGGAAGCATGCCGGCGCTGGAAGTCCTTAATGTGAAATGTGCTCCCCTTGGCCTCCCTCTCTCTCCCGCACAAACTTTTCCGATTCCAAATCGGAACTCGATGTGTGTGCTTCCACGGTCGAATGATTATTACGATTATTACTAAGAACACGCACACCCACACACGCGCATATACGTGAAGAACCTCCATTGCCCTACGGGCGAATGTGCGAATTTGACAACCCGTGTCGCACGTCACAGGATGTGCGAATATGATGGCCAATAAAGGCAAAGGACAACAGTGCGCTCGATGGTTGCCGAAAGGGTTAACGACGGAACACAAGTGCTTATGCGTATCGAATCGTAGATATCGGCCAGATTGAGCCCTCGGGGGCTCAAAAAAAACCCCGGGCGGAAAAGCCGTACGGACGGAGAACGGGAGGTCGAAATGACGGTCGTCGACTTGTCATAAAACGATTTTCCTCAATAGCATTCGCAGGAGCACAGCATCAGCAGCGGTTCGCGTCAGTTGTTTTAGGATATCGAAAAACGAAATCGAAAACCCGGCTCAGCGACTCAGAGACGTGTGGAAGGAGAAAGTGTGAAGCAAGTGGATTTTTCCAAAATTTATGAAACGGCCAAGAAAACAGACCCGGCGCAGTGTTTGCAAATCGTAGTGCTTCTCCATCTGGTTCCGTCATATTTAAGTTTCGGTTTTTTATTTGCCTCCAAAAATCCTAAGGACCGTACGCACACGGTACGAGCTTCGTGAGAACGACCCCGTTCGTGTGGAACGTGAATCGAGGGAAGAAAACAACGCCGCAAAGAAAAAAGTTCGAACATTCGGTCGAGTGTAAAGTTCGCTAGTGTTCCGAAGAACCAAACAAGTGTTGTCGCCGCCGCCGTCGTGACCACCACACAGCAGCCGCATCCCGCACATCGCCGTCGTTGTACGTGATCGGTATAAAAGCGGCAGAAATTATGTACGACGGCCCGGTTCGACCTTCCCGAGGGCGCGGGCACGGAGCAGGGACAGAGCCGGCGATGCCACCAAGAAGAACCGGCGCTCGACAGCGAACCGTACCGACCGGTGGATTATTGCTGTGGCTGGGATTGCTGACGATGTTTGTCAAGGGTAAGTGTGCTCGGACAGAAACAGATGAAAGAAATTCGAACGAAAGGATGAGAACGCGAGAACAAGAAGTGGGGCACTTTCCCCTCAGCAGCCAAAGTCTCCGCAGGGCAGTGTGTTTGGTTTCGGAAATGGTCACGTAGCACGTGTTTGCAAATCCGTTGGAATTTCCAACTAGTTTACCAACCGCCCTGAACCTGAAAGCATTCTAGAGGATGTTGTCCCCCAGGTTCTCGGCGCTCGTTCTACTTTAATTCCAGTAGCCAGGGACTCGCTTCCCGGGCACCATCCTTCGGGCACGTTATTATTCCACACACATGCTCGCATCGATCGGAGCTGATGATCAATCAAGATATTATGAGATTGTGATGACTTTCAACATCTTGCTGCAAAAAAGGGGAGCCGAGAAGAGCTTTCCAGAGTCTGGAGAGATTTTCCCGGTGTGTGTGTCGAGGGGACACATGGGAAACGTTTTCCACTTCCGGTTGGAATGAGTTTTAAAGCGCACAAGACGCACCAGTAGGGTGACGTGCAAAATGGAGCTTAAGCTATCAGCACAAGCAAAGCACTTCATCTGAGCGGTTTATATGTTATGTGACAGAAAATGTGAAAACGATTAGATAATCGTGCCTCACTGTTTAGGCTGATGATACATCAAACGGTTCAACAAAGCCGTCATGCGTCAGCGCCACAAATTGAACAATTTTCTTGAGAGTTCCGGCCAGGTTCAGCTCACACATACACACCCGTTCCAAGCCCGTTAAAGTCAACAGGAGATTAAAGTTATTTATTTTGGCATTAAGCCTTGCATGCATGTAACGCCCCGGACCAAAGACTTGGAGCATGACGCAGCAGCAGCAACAAAAAACACGTCGCTGCATCCCTTGCATCGTTATTGAAAACAATAACTCTTCTTCGGACCGTGGTGTCCGCATCCGGTCGTTCAGTATTCCGTGGAAGATTTATTTACCACCATCAAAAGCTTCGTTAGGGCTTAATATCATCACCAGTGCGTGGGTCTGGCGTTGGTGGTGTCAGGGGCTGTTTGGAGGTTGATGCGTAAATTAAGCCAACGACAAACTCCCGCCAGTAGCAGTAGAAGCAGCAGAAGGTAGGATCGATAGCGCGAACAGGCCCCCGAAACAGGTCGCTAGCTGAAAACTGGGTAATAGTTCCCTGCTCCCGGGGAAAGGATATTCAGTTTCAATCGTTTGCGGTACCAGGGCCCCGAGTGTGGTCAGAATGAATTGGTCGGGTACGAAACCCCGTTCATAATTTACGGTTGACCTCAAGTGTTGATTAAGTACGCTTCCGATAGGTTGATTAATTATTGCCAAGCTCCGGTCCCCGTCCGAAACCTTCGGGTCAATCAAGCACGTGGACACGGGGACACGGGACCTGAGACACGGCAGAGTTTTCCAAAACTACAACGACGGTGGGTACTACTGCTACTACTACTGATGCGAACAGAGATGATGACTTCTATCGGAACCATCAATCATGTGTCGGAATGCGAGCTAAAGCTCTTGTCAAACGCAAACGCTTAGATGCCGGGGACAGGACAGCCAATGTGCTAAAATTGAATGAGTATTTTCCCTCGACCCTGCCCCCGAGGACCCACCGGATTGAGTGTGACGACTCATCATCTGAGTGCCCTTCACTGTGTATGTATGGTGGGCAAACCACTCGATGGCGCTGCCCTGCATATGGTGTGTGGTTTAGTTAGTTTTGTACACAGACGGACAATGTTGTTTGCAAAATCGTTGGGAACACCGGCGGGAAAACAAAAACAACGACGACGAAAAAAAACCTACCCCAACGTGCAAAGCTCGGAAAACGAAAACACACACACACACGCACAGGAGGGATAGATTTATGTGTCGCGTGGTCGAACAAAACTGGGGAAAAAAATACTAATACGCTCTTCGTGCAAGTGCAATGATAGAAAATGACAATCCATCAATCATGTTTTTCTGGGTTCTGATCAATTTTAGTTATTTCATTTCTTTCCCCCATGTTTTCCGCACGGGATTGCATCCTTTTTTTTACTCTCGTTTCGGTTTGGTCCGGGTGTCATGTTGAATGTGTTCACCAGGCGCGCCTATCCGTTTAGGGGTTTGATTCGTACACGAGACCCTTCTGCTCGCTCTGTCTTCTTCTTGGAGGATTTCGTTTTAGGGACCTGATGGCGACACCCTGGCAAAACTGCTGCTGGGTACTCGGTGAAAGGAAAACGAAAGATTCCTTTTTTCCCCTCTCGGAATCCTCCACTCGGAAAGGAAAAACACATATGACCGTGACCGAGGACCGAGATCCGCAAACGGATCGACCACAAGTGGGTCGAACGAACGAGATGTGTGTCCTCCGTGTGTGGAGGACGGAACCATCCAAATAGAAAGAAAACATTCCCTCACACACGGAGGTAGGTAGTTTTCTTTTTTCCGTCAATCGAGTGTCCACCGTGCAGGATCCTTAAACCGGGATCAATAGCGATTGGGAGAAATTTGCCGAACAAAAGCCAATAATGCTTGAACCTCCACACACACACACACATGGGAACGTGAGCCGGACAAAAAGGGGCAAAATAAAAAAACCCGCCAGTTGTGGCCCACCAGGAAAATCCTCTTCAGGATCCCTTTACTCACACACACACGCACACATACCCACATTCAGGGATGTTTTCCGCTAATGCTTCAACAACATCGTTTTCGCAGGGGGAGGTTGGGGATTGAGGGAAATGGAAAAGGACACACGGAAAAGTGGCCAACGCGTTTGTTGGTCCAACCAACCCGGTCGGTCCATTCCATTCGGGCGGAAAGCAATAGAGCAAAACTTTATCGCCAACGCGCCCGGTGAGCCGCGTGTCCCTCTCTGTTCGCTTCTTCGGCGAAAACACACGCACACGGGCACGGGACGGTAGGGAGCTTAAGGACGAACCCCGGGAAAGGAAAGTTTGGCATTTGTTTGCTCTCGGTCTCGGTTCCCCCGGCTCGGCAACGATGATGATGGCAATGGTTGTGCATTATTGATACAACCCAATAAAGACCACTTTAAAGCGTACCGGAGGCTCCAAAAGCCTAATGCTCCCGTTTCGCGTGCGAGGCTTCGTGTTGCTCTTTTGTGGCTGCACATTTTTGGCCAGAAATTATTTGTGTTTTTCTCCGTCCAGGTTCTGGAGATGGCTAGCCACGGGGGGACCGAGGACCAAAGTTTTTCAACGCCTTATTGCAGCACAATAACCGACCGAAATCACATAAGCGATTATGTTGCATAAGTTATTGGAGCTTGCTGCCCCCGGTCGGCCAGAGTTTTGGTGATTATTTGATGCTGGCGGGCAAAACGGGAAGGATTTACCTGGAAAGTTAAAGTTCGTTCGTTGGTTCGTGCCCGAGTAGTTCAATAACTGTTACGACCACATTTAAAACCACAAACGGAGAAGAATGCATCTTCGCAGCCCGCATAAATTCAACCCGCAGTACGACACGAGGCCACGAGAGCACTACGACGAGAGCACGCTTCACATTCACTAATGTTTGCTCATTAGCATAAGTGGTACAGTGGTGCTTTTCGTTGTGCTTTTAAAAACAGAGTCACCGCCAACATCACCACCACCATCGCCATTAACTGTCGCTTGGGTCGTCTTCGGTGCAGCAGCAAATTAACCCGGTTGTCCGTGGGAAAAGAAACTTAAACCTTAGCTCGTCTTGTTCCTTGTAGTGTAGGTAAGTAGATTATGAGCCTTCCACTGCGACTGACTGCTGGTGTGAAAGATGAGAGATGTTGTTGGCAAGTCATTTTCTGAGGAACTGCAAGAACTTTCCTGCAGCCAGGATCCTCCTGAAGGGAAATCCATTTTCCGACCTCTTAGACCGCTGGCATGACAATCTCTCTGTGGGCGCTAATTTAGAGGGTGTTTTATTTGAATTATGTTGCAACTTTTCGTACGCCCGGCCACCTTTAAACGGTTGTGAAGCTCTTGGCTCTTGCCGTGAGTCCGTGTTTGTTGCCTTTCCACAGCAGAGGCGGACTTCTTCTGGAAGTCGGGCTGGCTTGTGTGGCTCAATAATAATTATGTAAATTCAAATAAAAACTCATTCAACCGGTTTGCCGGCGCCCGAGACACGATGCCGCCCTGGACGAGATGATTTTCCGAGGGCCTTTAGCGTTGCTTTCTAATTCTTCACGGTCTGTTGTGTGCGGTGGGAAAAAGGATTTTTATCGCTTTTCACAATCGGATGCCCGCGGCTTCACTCGACTTCATTCGCACGCGGCTCCATTCGGATTCGGAGTGCTCGGTGCGAGGTGAGAGTTCTCGTCCGTGGCGGCCTCAGGGAAATTTATAAATTTGCCTGCCAGACGCAACAGCGCTCATCGCCCTCCCATCGATAAGATTTAAAACCGATTTGTTTGTTAGTCTATTAAAGAATGGTTTATTTAGCCAACTCCCATCTCTCGCTTGTTCGCTGTCGCAATCTAACTTGATTTGCGCCTGGAGCTTCGTACGATAAACGAAGCTTCCCAGCGAACGAAGATTAATTCCCGCTATTCGCTTTAAAAACGTTTTCCAATGATTGATCGTCTCTTCTTCGAAGGAAGCGAGAATGAAGTGAAGGAAAAAATGTATCCGAAACTCATTACGTTTACCCGATCCCCATCGGTATTTAGCGGTGTACGAAGTAATTCATTTTCCACCGATCAAAGCTGAGCCACGTTGCTTCTATCCGTGCGCTTTCGACGCTCCGAGGCTCGGGTGTATTGTACTTAATGAGCTTGGAGAATTGTGGCCATCGCTTTGTGGCCAACGGCAAAATCGACGCTGAATAGGGAGACGATTTCGCATTTACAATGGATTTCTCCTTTAAAAAAAAAAAGGGAAGGTTAAGTCGGCCACAGCACTTCCGTTTGCCACCCACGTGGCAGTCTGATGTGCTGTTGAGTTTAAATTTACTGGATGATGAATTTTGTAAATGGAACATTGTGTTGTCGGCTTCTTTTGTGCGAAAAGAATAGCTAAAAGACAGAGATGAAGAAAGGAAAGCGATTCTGGAATGAATTTTCCAATGGCAAATTGAACGTACCATTGCATTAAATCTTTCCTCAAACGATTATTTATTGTCCTACTTGCAGCCAGCTTGGTAGATTTTTATCGATCTCGTCCAAACAAACTATTGTTGAAGCGGGTTCGTTTTTACATCTTCTTCCAGCTAGAAGAAGCCCTGCTGCATCCCTACAGCTTCATGTAAGCTTTGTTCACAATAAAAACAGTATACGGTTACAAATTGTGCTGAGGCTTCCTGGTGGGAACTGGAACGTACACACCCGACCCGAAACACCCAGCACATCTCGCTTCAGCATTTGAATAATGATTGAGCGCAAGTAGTATTGAATTTGTGTGCCGCCAGGTGCATCGGAAAACTAGAATCGAACTAGGTTTACGTCCACCAAGTGTGAAAGGGTGGCCATCCGTACCCGGCGTGTTTTGTCGAACCGGGTCGGTTTCGACACTTGGTTCGTGTTTGGTTGAATGCTTCGATTACTTTGCAACAGTACCGGGAGCAGCTGCAGTTGTGTCCCTGCGAGCTCATGGCACAGTGGTCCAGCTGAGGCATTAGAGTGGAACGTTCCAATTTCGATATTTGATAAAAGTCCTAGGTTTTGCACAGGTTCTACAGTTGACGAAAAGAATTTTTCTTTGTAGTTTCTCTGGCTCCACTGTAGAGTAGAGTAGGACACTCCAAAACAATGGCTTCAGAGAATTCCAATTGGTAGCATCCTTGACTCTCGCTCTCTCTCTTCTTTGCCTAACGATCTGCTAAGGTCATGCCTGTCAATGCTTGGCTTACTTGTCTTAATGATACCACGTAGTTGGATAGTCAGGCCGACCCCTTGATTTCCTTGACAAGTTACATATTTTCATCCAAAACATGAATGGCCACTACCGGAAAAGAAGTTCGAAGGAAATTGAATCCATTTAGTCAGTCTTTGTGGCTATAGACTTATAGTATTTCTCCAATTAGTATAGTTCAAACTCAATCCTTATGAAAATCCTGTTGATGTCCAATGCCGACATTGATTTATTTGAAGTTGATGGATCTAATGAAGACCAATGCTAGATCTGTTCTGAATAACTATTCTCCTTTTTGGCTATACGAATTTTTATCCAATGTCCATCCTTGGACCATCGTGCACGAACTCACCAGGATCCCTTCCGAGTGGAACGAAGTGAAGTATCAATGCTCTGAGGTTGACTGAAGCGCGCAGGGAGCAGTATCGGTAGCATCTGGCCAGATCTGCCGAATTATGGAACATAACATTTTGCCCGGACGGATGAAAAAAAAAAACACCCCTGGTACGGCACGAAACCCACAAGGACACGGAGTTCATTTTCCTGCATGAACTGGAAATATAACTCGCCCCTGCAAAACCGATTTCCCGGATGCCGGTTTTCAGATTTCGCAAATCCTATATTCTGAGGCTCGTTCGAAGTTTGGTAGCCACACACACTCACACAGAGAATTGTTTCGGGAGGGGGACAGGATTGTTCGATGCATCCAGAACGATTGCATCAGGGCGCGTTCGAGTGTGCAGTCCGTTTTACTGCATTCGCACAGTGTGATGCGTTTGGTCGATTGATATCGGGGCTCAATTTTCATTTCCGGTGTGAAGCGTCGTACGTTGCCTTGTTCGAGGTTTGGTCTGTGTTTTTCATGAGACATCTCGCCCGAAGTTTCCAGACGCAGAAAGCAGGACATAAGTCCCCGGTCGGCCACAACGTGTTTTCCTTTTGAAGCGGCTTTGGAGTGTGCGGGCAAATCGTATGAATATCGGTCACATCGTTCAAATCATCACCTTGCATCCACCTTGCACAGATGTACACGCGTCGACGTCACGAGCAGCATGTCTTCGGCCCGATTTGGGGAGAAAAGCCCTTTCTGCAGATTGTTTGTGTGCTTTCTCTGCTCTCGGAATCGAATTATTGGGACGTTCCCGACTCGCAACATGACACCAACGGACAGAGTAATGGATTTTTTGCCTTTTGCTGCTTTCCGAGAAATCAAAGAAAAACTAGACTCTTCCACAGAAAGCACCGGCCCTCACAACAAAAATACACACAGCAGTAGCAATGGCGGTGGCAGAAAGCAACTCGCCAACTCACCAGTAAAAGTAAATTTCCGCTTATATTTCAACTGCGGTTGTGGTCAGCCGCCCCGACGCAGCAGAAAAAGGATCGTGTTCTCCGAGACTCTTTACCACGGGACTTGATTGACCGGAAAGAAGAAAAATGAGTTAAAGAACCCTACGTTCGGTTGGTGTGGTTTCTGTGAGCCGGCAATTTTTCTTTTTTTTGCTATTCGGACGACCATCCCAATGGAAATGAACTACGATGGATAGATACTTTCGGAGAGCAAAAAAACAGGAGGGGGGGGGGGCTCCTCAACCTGACCCCACACAACCCGCCTGGATGCTGGTGCCTTGTGACAAGAAAAACATTAACAATAGTCAGCGGAAAATGAAGGAAATTGGTCATTATTGAATGGACCGGTTAATGGGAGGCGATCGTTTGCCTATAAAAGCTCCGGTACCGGCCCCGGAGGCGAACCGGAATGGGATTAGAGTGTAAATCGTTGATTGAAAAATTCCATCCCTTAAGGAGGATCGCTTACAACGAACTCTTCCCACAGCTCCCACAGCCGCCGACGACAGCGGCGATGACGGCCACAATAACTCCCCAGGAAAAACCGTGTGTTTGTATCCCGTTCTCCTGGGGTGGAAATAAACCCGCTGGAAGCGTAGCGAAGTAGTGAAACCAATAAATTTCCCAAGCCCCGAAGCTAGCTGCGCGTCTCCGTCGTCATCGTAGTCGTGCACACTGATTTATCTTCAACAGCGACCGGGAACTCAGACGGCTGCTTAGGACTCACCCTGTCACGCTGAGTCAGCGTTTTCGGGCGAAAAGCGCTTTTCCCCTCTCGTCGGCAGGGTGGTGGTGGGCAAATTTGTATCTTCGGGACGCGATACGCGTTCCCGCCGGCTTTCTCTGGCCAATCGATCGTTATTAGACTGATGGAGGGCAATTTACGCGTTTGCAATGGGATTTGGGGGATGGCACACAATTTATGGCAAACTGCTCAGTTGGTTTGATTAGACGGGTTTGTTTTGAGTGGAAAAAGAACTGTAAGAGAAAGCCGCGTTTCTTCTAACATTAGTTCGTTTTCTCACCACGATAAGCTAGCTCTTAGTGTGTATTGTTTTTTCGGAGATTGAAATGGTTATTGAGTTTTAAGCATGATTAATGTATGCAGAGGAGGGTTTTGTGAAAGCGCGCTAAAGGAGTATAGCAATAGCGGCGCAGACGATTTGGATGTGTTAATCCAGAGCGAAAGATCACTCTCTGAGTTCTTTTAAACAAGCATCTATATCAGACTGCCTGGTCGAGGGTTAATTCTAAACTTCTGAGACGTATTTCCTCTACTTATAAGCCGCAAGGGCACAACACATGGGATTTGTCTAAATGAGGAGGTGTCCGAGCTATCAAAAGGAGTGTTGACTGAGAAGGAGTCAAGATAGTTGTCATAAAAGCAGGTGGTCATTAGAAGACTACAACACTCACACTGGAGTTTGGGCCTGCTGTGCTGATAGAGTCAAGCTTTAGATCTTGCTCAGGAGAAAATCTGGAGCATCCAAGACTCTGGCAGTTAACATTAGAGCGAGAAGATTTGGGAAACAACACCTCGATGCTCTCCTCAAGAAGCCTAACTTGGAAAAGAAAAACCATTTCAGGGCTTACTTTACGGAAAAATCAAGGAAGCACGAGGCCCAATAACCAAACTCTAAACAATTCCATGGTATTCAATGAGCTAACTTCTACATCTTTAAAGCCTCTATTAATAAGTCCTTCAAAGACTTTTTGAGAGAAAAAAAATGGTGAACCAACCATTTTTTTGTGGTTTGGGTTGCCAGATCATGGAGTGGTTTCAAAAAGAAGGTCGTCATAACATCTTCCAAGAAGTGTGGGATATCCGATAGTTGGTACAGAGGGGTACGCTGTTGGTATTTTTGGAAACTTCTGATAATGATATGATAGTGAGTAAGTATTCAATTGTGTGTCCGAAAGTTTTACAGTCAAAATAAAGCCAATTACATCACTTGCCGGACCAAATATTATATCTCATTCAGGGCGTACTGAAAACAAATCTAGTATTCTATGACCGACTAAACCTAACAACAGGTCGTTGAGCCACAAAAAAAGGTCACTAGTTTTCTTACTGACCGCTCGTGGTTTGCGAATTGCCTACTCATAGGCGCAAACAGGTTTCGCCATTGCTTTTAACGTCCCTTCTCTCTGCAAATTAATCTCTCTGTCTCTAGCCTTCCAGCCCAAGAACAATCATTTTTCCCGTCACGTACACAATTGCAAGCTAATAACCATTCGCAAAGGACGAATCGATTAGCGATTCCGGTGTCAGAATAGCCATGCGAAGCAAAAAATGTGCCTGGCAGGATTCGAAAAAAAAAATCGATCGCAAGCCGAATTTGCACCTACTCTGTAATTCCAACCCCGGTAATGAATCACGAACCAAGCAGTTAGCAAATCGATTAACGGTAGCTAATAACAATGAAGTGTGTGTGAGAGAGAGAGGAAGTAGAACGAAAATACGTGGAATTCCATCAGAATGTAGTAAAGTGCAATAATTTGTAATTTACGGCTCGTCTCGCTGCGAAACGTTCGTTCTGCTGAATGCATTCGGCAATTCAATTCCGGAAAGCAGCACTGCATTCCGAAGGAGAGGCGATTTTCAATTTATTCTCGCGAAGAAAAATATCTCAAAAGTCGCATTTGCAACGGAAACCCCCAGGTGCAGTGGAACAGAAGGACCTAAGATAGGTGAGCTTGGGAATTGATTTTCTTCGCTTGCTTGGGTTTGTTCCCTTCTCGGATCCTACTGCCGAACACGATGGTATGTGAGCGGAGAGGGCCCCAAAAAACAATGGTAATTCCACGTGGCGCTGCTCATGAATTTATTACCTACACACGTATAAATATTCGATATTCGATTTCGATGTGATGATTTATATTGCGAACATTACTCCACGGAGCTGGCAACGCTGGCTGAATCCCATTGCCTCCCTCTCCGAAGCCATCGATTGCCTCCACACAGCTACAAGTAAAGTTTATAAAAATGATAAAAAAGTTGATGAAAAATTCGCAACAATCAACAATCGAATCAACTTCTCTGCTGCAAACAAAACAAAAACCGAAAGCAAACAAACGCGCCCCTTTTCCCTCGCCCAGAAGGACTCCAGTTTTGTTCGTGTCCACCATTTGCTTCACCCTCCACAAACCGTGTGCTGTTAATTTCGTATCGAAAAAATTGTAAATGATACGCAATTAAAATGACAACTTGAGACAAAAAAAACACGCAACACAACACGAGAAGTACAAAGCGGACAACCAATTTGAATTCGGAAGAAATTAAACTCCATCCTCTTTGATTGCCCGGTTTAAAACCTCGCGACTATTTTTATTCCCTTTTTGTCACTTTTGGGCACCGCGTGCGCGTATGTGTGTGTGTGTTAATGATTGTTTGTTTGCTTTCAATGTTTGTGTGCGTGTGTGTGTATGGGTCAGTGTTTTAGTAGCACTCTTCTTGCTTTCATTAAGCTGTGAAAATTAACAACCGAAACATAAAACACGCACACAAACCGACACAGGGTCATTCCATCAAAAGGTTAAAGAACTGGAGAAACAGAAGCGAAAACGATTAAAACGGCGTCCAACACCCCCGCGGACCAAACAGCAGAATCAAGCTGGTCGGTCGGTCGGCCACATTTTCGGGCGATTTACTCCGAGAATTTACCAGATTCCGGGCCTCGAGTCGGTCGAGCATTTCTCGCTGATGCGCGACACGATTTGACGCAAAAGTAAAATAAAAACCCCCGCTGTTGGGCCCGGAGAGCAAAAGTATAAAATAAAAGCGACCTTTAGGACACGGTCTCGAGCTCCCGCCACAAAAAAGGGGCAACCTTTCCACGGAATCGCAGGACAAAAAGAAGGAAAAGCGTTTGGGGTTGGGATTTTTCGGTGAATTCGGCTGCATGCGCGCCCGTAGGATACAAAACCAGAACTCGGTTACAACAGGCCCGAAACCGAACCGGGACCCTTAAAACCCCCAGCCAAACCAGCGCAACAACGTGAACACGCGGGACCAGCTGCTGCTACTGCTTCTGCCTCCTGCCGCTGTGGTGTTTTGGGTACATATACAACAATTAAACTGTAATTTTCCACCATTTGCATTTTGCTTGCTGCCCCAGTGGTTTGCATAGTCCCCTGCTGTTCCCGGGAAAGAGCAACCGTGGGATGGGTGCTGGTGGAGGTCTTCGACGAGATTGCCTTCCGACACGGTGCTTTTATGTTTGTCTCTCCGTACCGTACGCGTACCTGTGTGTGTGTGTGTACGCGCGTGTGGCTGGTTATGGTCATGTTGCCCAAAACACACAAAAATAGTCGACCCATAAGGGTCCAGCTGCCAGCTGCTGCTGCTGCTGCTGTTGCTGCTGCTGGTTCGTTAGAATTGGGGTTCGGCAAAAATCAACACCGCCAAGCAAAATGGCGGAAAAAATTCAACAACAAAAAACCCGTCCTTTCAACGCCATGTTTGGAGCGAAACCCATTCCGGAAGGTTTTACGCCCGTTTCCGGCAGGCAGGTCGGTAACAATCGGCCACTTCAATTCGCGTTTGGCTTTGTAAACTGTCACCAGCAACCGATGCGCGGTGAACGGAGGTGAAAATTAAAAACAAAAAAAGCGCCGAAGCCTGGGAGATATATTGGCCGAGGCCGGCCCACGCTTCTTGGTATTTTCTGGTCGTTGGCGAAGGTTGGGCCTGTGTGTGGTTGTTCGGTTCGGTTCGGTGAGCAGATTTACTGTGTTTGACGACTGTTGTTGTTGACCACGAATCCGGCCGTGATCTGGCAGTTTTGGAGTGTGTGTGTGTGTGTGTGTGTGTGTGTGTGTGTGTGTGTGTGTGTGTGTGTGTGTGTGTGTGTGTCCCGAGAAACTCCGGCATCGGTTTTACAAACTTTCCAATCAGTTTTGCGCGACTTGTTCTTGTGGGCCGCCCGAGTGCAGGACCTTATTGGACGCCTACACAACGTACACGCTTCAGAGCAAAAAGGGAATCGCCGACTCGTCTAAATTGAAATGGAAAAATCCAATTGCATACCATCGGTGACCCCCCTGGACCTTGCTGCGTGACCGAGCTTTTTCCCATTTTTTAGTTTCCCAGTTTCCCCATCCCCGGGTTTTTGGCACCATTGAGTGATGAAAATGAAAAATTAGCCATTCGTTACACAATTTGCCACGTATGCAGCAGCTGCTGGTGGTGGTTCGGGTTTGCTGCTGAAACTAAAAGCATTTTTTCGCCCTCCTTGTTAGAGGCCACGAGGCTGCAATGGGGTTGGTGTGATTGTTTCATTAGTGCCGCGTGCTGGTCGTTTGTTTGTCTGTTTGCAATTTTTCACACTTTGTTTAACACGTTTTTTTCTCGCTGCACAGGAAATCCCGAAACTCGAAGTAACGAGCAGGAACTGAAGCCGAGCTTCGCTAGCCCGATCGAGAACGTGACAGTTCCTATAGGTAGAGAGGCGACGCTCAGTTGCATTGTACAAAATTTAGGTGCCTACAAGGTAAGGGGCCATTCGTCCAATTGTGCCCATTTTTAACAGGATTCCTGCTGATGGCGCGTCGTCCCTGGTTTTTCTCTCCCTCTCTCTCTCTCTCTCTCTCTCTCTCTCTTCGTTCTCCTACGCACAGGTCGGCTGGATGCGAGCCTCCGATCAGACAGTCCTGGCGCTCCAGGGACGGGTTGTGACGCACAATTCACGCTACAGCGTAACGCAGGAAGAGCGTGACGTCTGGCGGCTAAAGATACGGAACGTGCGCGAATCGGACCGTGGTTGCTACATGTGTCAAATAAACGTCACACCGTTGCAGAAGCAAGTAGGCTGTGTTGATGTGCAGCGTAAGTACTGACAAGGTGGCTGATTGGACGGTGGCCCAACTACCACAACTTACCACAATCGACATCCCGTTTTCTCGTACACAGTGCCACCGGATATATCGGACGAGCAATCTTCCTCGGATCTGACCGTTCGCGAGGGTGGTAATGCAACGTTCTACTGTCGAGCAACCGGACATCCGGCACCGAAAGTCACCTGGCGACGGGACGATGGAAATCCGCTCTATCTTCTTCGCAACGGAACCGAACAGCGAAAGGGTATGTATCGGTGTGGTCCCATTATCATGGATCCCACCGGGTCACATAAAACACATGTTTGTTTTCGAGTAAGCTCACACAAACAATCGTTTTAAACAATTGGCCCCACATGTCAGAAGCTACTTGGATCAAAAGCCGGGTCAGGAAATTACTCCTGACGGTGGTAGTACAGCGCAAAAACCAAAATCCTTCTGCGAACTCGTTAGCTTTTGGCAAATGGTCTCTTAAAGGCAGGCATATGCAACATATAGGTACACTTTCTTCTCCTGCAATCCTTTTCCCATCAAATTTACGATCCATCAACAACGGAACGGGACATCTTGCCGTCCTGTGCTCCTTTTTATACGCTGCCAAACACACACACACGGAGTCATCAAGCCATCGGTTATGTGTCTTCGACTTCGAACTGAGCCTTTCTGATTTATGACCAATCTTTCCTGATACTGCCTCACACTGCTTTAACCTCAAATTGGGGCCAATAATATTCTCCATAAATTTTTACCTCCTTCCTGCCGTATCCCGACCAACCTTTATCAGCTATCTTTATCGTTTATTTTTATTGTTTACTTTTTCCCTTCCCATTTGCTTCCCTGACACCCAACGAAACCCCACACCATCGCAAACTTCTCAGCAATCAAAGTGTAACTGAAATTTGTTTTGCACCCAATGTACGAAAAAAAGGGGGGAAAGGAGCATTCGTCGAGACCCTTTTATGTGCGTACCAACAACTTACGCAACAAGTTGATTTGGGTTTGCAAGGGAAATTTATTTATTGCCAAAGTCGTTTCTATTTGTTTTGGGGCGGCCAGTTTTGTGAAACCAATAACCAGAACCCAGCAGTCAATTCCTGCTGCTAGTCGATCGTTCAATCAAAATCATTGCGATGGGTTTGCAACTTCCATTTTCTTCCACAGTCGATCAACATGTTGGCATCTTCCTGAACCTGACCCACGTCAGTCGGAAGCAGATGGGTGCATATTTGTGTATCGCCTCGAACGAGGTCCCACCCGCCGTCAGCAAGCGTGTCTATCTCAACGTTCACTGTAAGTTGTTCTTGGGACGCGTTGTCCGAACTTGCTGAACGATATTGCACTTTAAGCTTCATCTTGTTCTTGTGCCACTCTTGTGCTCGTTCTCATTTTCATCCACCAGTTCCACCGAACGTGACAACGGCCAAGACGCTGCTCGGGGCGTACGAGGAATCGGACGTGGAGCTGGAGTGTGAGGTAGAGTCATTTCCACGCTCGGTCAACTACTGGACCAAGTTGGCGAAGGCGGGTCGGAACAGCCCGAGCGGCAGCTACAGCTCGTCCAGTGCGGAAAACTTCAACCATCACCATCAGGAGGTGATGCTGAACGGGGACCGGTACGAGATTCGGGAGCAACATTTTGGCAGCCTGTACGCGGCGAAGATGACGCTCCGGATCCGTAGCTTCTCCATGGCCGATGCTGGCAGCTACATGTGCATATCATCGAACGCCTTCGGCAAGGCCAACCGAACGATTCGGCTGTACGGTAGGTCGACGCTGCCACCTCGAACCCAACAGAGTCCCTGGCATAGTTCGTTTTGATCGATTGCTCCTTCCCACCTTTCGTCCAATTTGCAGAGATTAAAAGACCCACGACGACGACCACCACAACGACCACCACGACTACGACTACGACGACAACGACGACCACCACCACTACACAGGCACCACCCCCACCACCGCCACCGACGCCACCGCGCCGAAGAACTACAATAATGGGGCCAAGTAAGTACTTCCGAAGTTTCGCAACATGAAAGCCATGCCATGGGTTACACCTGTGTTCGCTACAAATGATGGATGTACCACCAACTAGGCGAAAGCGTCAAGCACTCGGGCAACTTTCAACAACTCCACTTTATCATAACGTGTGCTTCATTTTAAAAATGTGCTTTAAAATCATTGCCCTAAAATGCCCACTTGTATGCTAAATTGTTTCGTGGAAAAAGGTTTCCCCCGTCCCGAAATGCTATTCCAGCGTTCATCGGCTGGTTTCCGCCAAAAAAATGTCAGACCTTCCGATCAATATACAACCCCCCCTCTTCGGATACGGTTCCGTGCACTCCAAAATGACAAGAACACCTTCGTCGTGTAATGATGCCATTTTGTTTCATTCTGCTGCTTCATTTTTCTCATTTACGTTCTACCTCTCGCCAGGGCCACCGTACGACACAACGCCCTACCCGCCGACCGGGTTCATCATCGAGTACATCACCTACTCGCCAGCCTTTGTCGAGTACGGGGCGAACGGTGAGACCTACATCAACTATCCGCAGCTGACGGCCTACTCGAAATCGTCCTCTTCCTCGTCCTCGTCCTCCTCGTCGGCGAACCCGCACGGATCATCGGCAGCTTCGTCGGCGGCCTCGTCTCCACCCTCCACGGTCACGCTGCTCGGGGGCCGGTGGACCGCCGGGACGCTGGGCGGAACGTTCCGTCCGCTGTCCGGGCTGGAGGATAGATTTATGAGCATTTTGATCGTGACAGCCCTGTCCTGTGTGTCCTTTTTTCGCTACTTTCAAATCTATCTTCCCTGGATTACACTTTTTCTGCTGCTGCTACTGATCGGTCGCAAGCCGAAGGAGAAAATCTCGTCCGATCTCGTCTTCCACCATGCGCCCAGCTGCGCC
Source organism: Anopheles stephensi (assembly GCF_013141755.1). Classification (NCBI taxonomy): domain Eukaryota; kingdom Metazoa; phylum Arthropoda; class Insecta; order Diptera; family Culicidae; genus Anopheles; species Anopheles stephensi. The sequence continues at coordinate 91,036,801 of NC_050202.1, forward strand.
CTGTGAGGACACGGGACCGGGTGCCATCTGTCACCGGGCCCGGCTACAACGACGACCCAACAAGACAACAACCTGACGACACTGACACTGCTGACACTGGGCGTTCGTTGCGAAAGAGGTAACGAAGGTAATGTTGTTTTCTAATTTGCTAGGATTAATCAGGAAACAACGACCATCCTCCCCCGGTACCGGTCGGTTGGATATGCAATGCGAGACCGAAAGAGGAGGGTCCTTGTGACACGGCATAGAATAGATCAAATAAGCGCACCAACCAGCTGAAGGATGCGTGTAGCAAATGAAGCTAGATACAGAATAAGGGATCGAGAAGGACATTTTCCGACGGGCTAGCTACACGTCGGGTAGGGACGAAGTAAAAGAGTGAATAAATAGCACCCGGAGGCGCGTTTCCCACTAGAGCAACATAAAACGGGAAGCCGCCCGGGAGCACTGTTACGATGTACATATTAAGCAAATACTTCCAGTAATAAATTGCCAATAGCCAACAAGCAAAAAGAACCGTATCACCCTAGTTGACAGATGTGTCCGGCGACCGAGTGGAGCAGTTTAGGAGTAAGCGCCGCACATCAGAGTACTAATCAATAAAAGAAGAAGAAGAACACTGGACAACACTGGAAACAACCAAATTCACATACAAAAACAACGGTGTAAACAACACTTGCTGACATGCTGCTACTTGTCAAAGTTGAGAAACCAAGCTCGTCTCGTTCCGGGGAGTATAGCAATCGTTGCAGTAACGAAGGCAACGGGTACGAGGAAACTTTTTTTTACTCTGACAGTTCCTAGCACCTTCGCTAGTTCGGTAGCCATTTTTCTCGCACTGATGAACGACAAACTTGCTGGGCAATAAATTAATCTCGCAAGCCCGGAAATGATACTACGGTGGTGGGTGCCCGTTCTTGGTAGTTGGTGCACAACTTCTCTCTTGGTAGTTTGGTGGAAGTGTTTTTACGAAAGAGTCTCGCTGCACATCGCTCTGAGTGTGTGTGTGCACATAAAATCAATAGCAATCGATACAAATATAAATGCACTATACTGGTGTTCGGTGCGCTGGCAGGCGCAGCCTCCCGTCGTTTTACAATGCCAAGGTAAGTGTGGAAAACTTTCACATCCGGTTCCTCAGCTCGGTCAAAGATCCGGACGAAATTTTGGGGCGATGGTGTACCGTATTTGGAAAAGTTTTTTAATTTCAAAAGTATTAAAGTGAGATAAATGCTTTCGGCTAGCTGCCGGGCGTTACTGCCGATACATTGAGGCCACATTCATCTAAATCAATTGTGCATCCGGTTGCGCACCGCTTGCTATGCATGCCCGAAACAATCTAGTAGCCGATGCCCAACAGCTTGTGTGAGTTTTGCCAGTTGGTTTGCAAACGATAAAGTTTACGATATGGGCACTATCGGGATGGGTAGTGCTAATGGTGCCACCAATGGTTTCGATTGGCCATCAAGTGATTGAACTAACTGTAACGAGAAAAGAAAGTTTATGAGTCGGAAATCCGGAAGGTTACCAAGAAATGCCTTCTTTAGTTGCACGCACTAAAGCTAATTAAAATCTGGTCGTCTGCTGATGACGTGCGATGATGATTAGTGTCTATCTTGGCAAGTGCATCAAAGACTTCCACCAACCACCAGTCCAATCAATCTGCCATCTGCTTTCGTGTAGTGCCAGTGCATGAGCATGCACGGAATCCCGTCATCATGCAATTAAATATTCACAATCTGCTGATCAAATTTAGCATATTGAGTGCGTTTGACCTCCCCATTTGAATGTCGCGTGCAGAAACACCATTTTCCGCGAAGGAACTAATCACGATTCAGTGCGAGTGTGTGTGTGTGTGTGTGTTTGTGATTGAAACGTCCCACTGCTCCCAGCTACCAGCTCCTCCCACCTTGCCGGAAGTCGACGTAAGTCTTATTAATTCATTCTCTCGCGCCTTCTCGACAGATCGATCAAATTCGCTCGATCGCATTTGTGACCCACAAACAACGCCGCCGTCCGCGCCATCCGGTCGTGGTGTCGGCACACGGTCGCTCGGTTGGATTAACAATTGCGATGCTCATTCCGGCCAGTTGATTGATTACCCAATCAATGATTGTCACCATGGACCATGGATGGTAGCGAACGAACCTGAGGACGCGTGTCCAGGGGAAGTTTTCTTTCCCACGAATAAACCAACCATTCCGTTCCGTTTGAACGCCTCCGCTCCACTCTGCTGCTATAATCCTGACTAGGCGATTAATCAATCAGCACAACACACACGGCAGGCTAACCTCCAACATGGCCACCGACACAGTAAGGCTTCACTAATTCAATGCCATTTGCCATGTTTCTATCGTCTGGTCTGCCTTCTTCAACCTTTTCTGTGTTGAGTCCTTGCAGATGGTAACGATTGTTCCACTTTTACGCACACACACATACGCTTATGTCGCGTTCGAGTGACAAGAGGGAGAAAAATTGTATCCTGCAATACCTCGTCGAAACGCTTTTGGACGCATCGACTGAAGGATGCTTTTTTGTCCACTCCAAACCGAAGGATGCGCTTTTTTTCGCTCCATCCATCTCAAATATGTCCTCCTCAAAGGTAGTAAAGAGGAATGGATATTTTCTCTACTACGCTTCTACTTTCTCACGATGGGGGCACATCCACAAAGACTGGCTGACGCTATGTCACGGTTAATAGCATGCAAATTGAGAGCGCTTCGCTAATGAATATCAAGAGTCGTCGAATCATAGTTACCGACGGACCATGAACATCGGCACCCTCACGCTCACCAGTCACCATGACGACCCGTCTGCCGCGTGCTGCTGCTGCTAGACGTAGTAGTAGCAGCTTCATCGTTTGACCAAGCGACCGAGAGCTCGCGCGAAAAGACGTTTGACAGAAAATTATGCCATAAACATACCACTTTTTCTGTCCACCCCACTCTATATAGTGCTCTCCCCCACCACCGTTAAGGGATTGGGTGTTGAAACATCTTTTCATGAATAAATTGCTCAGCATTACTGAATTAGTTTGTCTAACGGTTACTGTCGTTTGCGCTCGTCCCTCTTTTTTTGCGTGCCCACTTGACGACGGTGCGCCATTGAGCAGGAGGTCTGCACATAAAATGGCCATCGTTTCGTTTTATTTCGTGTACGCGCTTCGCCAAGACGAAAAGGACGCCCTCCTTAAGTACTTCCGGTGGGTTTGGTAAGATGCCAAGGGAAAGAAAACAAGCAGAAGGAGTGTATCGTTATTTATAAGCTATGCATTTTTGCTTCGTTTGACATTTACATTTATGCGGCCACGAAGGACGCACCGTTCTGCACCAAGAGAGCCTTCGCAAGGGCATTGTGACGGATGGATGAAAATTCCGACCCAAACACCACAGTCCCGCAGACTGTCGATGGTGATGGAATGCGCAGCGTTCATCGAAGAAAATGTCACTCCGTCCTTGCCAGCTTCGAGCCGTGGTATGAAGTGTAAATTAAGTGCACGAATTCCCGAAGACATCTCTGCGTGTTCTTGGCGCCCCATCCAAGCTCAGCAATTTGGGGAAAATGTAATTAATGTTTATCGAACGATATCCTTGCGCCGAACCGAACGTCTTACCACGCCGTCTTCATGATGGTGGGTACGAAATAGTTAGTTCTTGGTTTGTTTTTCACCACGAACGGTGCTGCGGTGGTGCTGCCTGTTTATGTCAACTTGCGTATCCTTTGATGTAGTTGCCGGCCGGAGACGGTGCATCAATGTGCAATCTGCATCTCGCCGTTGACTGGCGCTCGTCTTCCTAATTTGTATGCTAAACAGAGAGCTGGCTGCGAAATCTGCAACATAATTAGCGAATAGTTGGATAAATTAAGCTGTGTATGCCGTCGAGCTTTAGTAGCAAGAGTACCGAGAGCTGAAGGATTCAGTTTGGGCTATCGGCCAATATCGTACTTGTGGGACATTAAATCCTGCTTGCGCCTATGCATGTTGCATACAGTTGATTAATCGCTCAACGAGAATTTTAATCACAATCGGAAACAAACAAAGCTTTTTAATTTGTTCCCTTTGTTTACTGTCATGGCTGTTCTGTTCTTACCAACAAAAGGATCAAACAGTTAATGAGGTGATGTTTTGCCCTGGATCCGTTTTCCATCCATACGCACCGGAGAGGCGCCTTGCTACACCACTCGATCTCGTATTAAACTAATTACTTCCCGCCTTCACCAAGCCGTCCTTTAATTTGCTCAAAAGCCACATCCGCAGCAAATGTAATCTATTTGAAGCATTGTACCGCACTCACATCACTCCCATATACTTGCTTTCGTCGAAAAACCACATCCTCTTCTTATGGCGGATGTCGGTCTGTTGCACAGGGTTGGTCCGATGCGTCTGTCGTTATTTTAAAACCCTTTCACTCTTCGACGCCATCTTCGCCGGAAAGATAGACACGCAAAAAGGAGTCTTTTTCTCGGTAGACGGCTTGTGGTTCACGGGCGCTACATTATGCTTTCGGCAGAGAACGAGCCGTGATGAGGTGGATCAAAACTTCTTCTTCCCGGAAGTCTGCTACCCGCTGGCGCACCAACCAAACGGATGTCGACATCCTTTTGAACGATCGAACTCACCGGACACACACGCGGGCAGACGCGATGCAAAAGCCCACTCTGACTTCTCGCCTGTCAGATGGTAGAGAGAATAAATTTTCATTATATATTATCACATTAGATACGTGTCAGGCCGGGCAGGAGCTTACATCGGTGTTTGTCTACACGTTCCTGCGGTTCGGGACGGACCCCTTTTCGGACATGGTGAGTGTACATGTTCTGATGTTCTAGCACGTCGTATAGACGACGAGTTCCGAAAATAAGGATTCAAACCCCCCAGCAAGCGGGAAGATATGTGTCACTGCCAACTAGCGGCACCCTGAACGATGGCGCTGGCCCGCTGGCACCAACCGAGAACCGAATATTCGACCAAAATGCGACTCCGAACCCGGAGTGTCCCAAACCGACTGACATTTAAATTATAACACGAACGAACGTTTCGCTGAAACTATTCTCGGTGTCCCGGAAACATGTACCTAGTCTATGTGTGTGTGTGTGTGTGTGTGTGTGTGTGTGATTACACGCGTGAACATCGGTTCCGGTACACGGACTCCATTTCACCGTCCCCAACGTCAGCCACCACTCGAGTGGAACCGCAAAGCTGCAAAAAGGACGCAAAATCCTGTCGTGTCGAATGGTCGCATTAGGGGGACACTAGCGCTCATCTGCTCAGCATCTCCGGCCGGCTGGCCGACCGTACCCGGAACTTCGACAAACTTGATCCAATGCGTGGCGCGCGCGAGACCGGTGGTCACGGTCGTAAATGGAAAATAATTAAGTAAGAGGCAACCCGTGCCACGCGCCCATTTCCGTCCAGCCGACGGAACTTCGGACGGCACGACCGGACCGGGCGTAAAAACCTCCAATGCAATTAGTTGCAAATAATTACTTTATCTTATTTACTCTAGTGTTTATTTCCTTGTGCCTTCTTTCTTTTTTGTCTCTTTGTGAGGGAGTTGCTGTGGTTTTTTTTTGCGTTTTCCTCTACTGCGCCGACATATTGGGACGGATTTTTTTTTTTTTGCTTGCGGGTGAAAAACGCAGCCATTCTCGCAGCCATTGGAGTTGGTGAGCTTCGAAGGAAAAAGTATCGTACACACATTCCTCACCACCATACATTGGCAGATTTCGACGGTCGAAGTTCCTCCACCGAAAGTAAAGCCATTTGTTCGTGGAAAACCGGCCAACATGGTTGGGTTGCGATAAGCGCATCATAAGCGCGACCGGCAAGGGAAGTAACCGACCCGGGGAAGATGTGAGCCAAATTAGTTCCATTCGGCTTTCTTGCTGCCGTCGGTTTGCTGCCCGTTCGTCTTAAGCGGACGGGGGTTCTTATTTCGCCGCGCAGATAATGTTTTCTCGTTTTTTTGGGGAGTTTTTACAAAGCCCCGTTTTCGGTACAAATTATGGGTCATGAAAAAAAAGGGAAACGGAAAACCGCAGACCTCGTTTACTGGCCACGGCGTCGGGAACGGGCATCTTCTTAAGCTTCAGTTGTTGCGATGTGATTTAAAAGCTCGTTTTTGATGTGAGCGAGCAAATTAATGATGTTTTTACGAGCAGATTATGTGTGTAAAGATTTGGCCAGGGTTTTTTTTTCGTGGAACGCTCACTATTTCTAAGCTTCTTTCTGACATAAACAAAATCATTAGTGGACGATTTCAACGCTTTGGAGGGCTCCTACTTTTGAGCAGTGATATGGAATATTAAAGTGCCCTTCATCATTTAATGACTTATTAAGTACCTAAACTAGTAGTTGATTTGAGAAAACTCACTTGATGTATCGTTGATTTCTCTAAATTTCACAAACTTTCACTTTGATCACTCACTCCACTCACGTACACTTTTTTTAACAAAACAAACGCGTCTGGTCCAGCTGTCACAGCATCTCCAACTGACGATCGAGCTACGTTTATATCAGTGAGTGTGCTACTCAACGGCCGTACTAACCGTTACGTTGGCGTATGAATAAATTTAAGAAAAACGCAAAGCAATAGGCTAACGGTGCAGAACAAAGCCAGAACCAAAATCAATGCTATAAAACATTGGAAAACGTATAACTGACAAAGTATAGCTAGTGTGCGAGGCAAATTGAACGACAACGATCTAATTAAAATGCGTTCGCATTCATCCTCCAGCAAGTCTCGTCAGCTTTTACGATAACAATGCCACAAAAAACAATCCTGTATCTTCTTTCGATCGTTGCGAATTAATGATAGGCGACTCTATCTTAACCAAAATCCCTGATCAGAGCTATCCGTAAGCAACCCGGAACGATTCGGGATGTATTCTGGTCGTTCCGTTAGTGCGAAATCCATGCGAGCTCTATGTTATGTATCGACCCTTGAAATCTTGAACTAATTGACTCTACGGATCAAACTCGATTCTAATAGAGGTGTAAAACTAAACTCTAGGTCAATCCGTGAATTGGATTTGGCCTAGCGACTACATGGATCTCTACGGTTTCCTCAGAAACTTCGTCGTTTAAACAATTATCCAGCTCCTTGACATTATATTAAAAGATACGATGCTATTAAAATGTAATGGGTTATGGCCTATAATCATGAAGCTCCTCACGATATTCGACTTCTTCACTCTTGGATTAAGCTGATAATCTTTCAACGTAGTTATACTGCACTCAAATGTTAAAAATACCTAACACACCACATTCAATAATATCGTCAATCTATATCAATAAAATTCTCACCAAGTACCATTAAGTGTTAACTTCATGCACTAACCATTCCTGGCACCGTTTTACGACGTCTACACCACACATGACCGTTCTGTCGTCGAGCTACACCACACACCCATCAACCAATGTTTTATCCCCGCTAAATCTAAAGAAACAGCGCTCTAAGGGCTTTCCTTATGAGCTCAGCAAAATTCCACCGCGCAAGAAACACAACCAATTGCACCGATTGCAGTACCGCACCGTAAAAAGGTAAACTGCATCTCAAGCAGCGAGTCCGCTATCACACCATTACGACAACTCGTCCACCTCGGGGCGAGTGCATTGTAATCTCATAAATTGTTCATAAATTCACTACAGAGCCCGAGCCGTGAAAAAAGAAACCCGTACTGGAGCGAGTTTATTTTACAATTCCAAAGCCAACGAAACAATAGTCCGCCATTGCCCGAAGGAAGCGAACGAGTCGTGCGGCTAAAGTGGCAATAACCGAAACAGCAACAATCCGTTGTGCTCTTCGGGGGGGTACTTGCCACCCTGGTTGGTTTATAGACCTAGAGGACACACCGTCACGGGCAAGTATACTCGCGTTGACTCGACTTCACCCCGCAGGGAACACTTGATCGTTGGTCCGGGCGTTCTCGCGCAGCAATGATTTCATTCCGTTTGTGTTGTCACGGACTTCACGGGTTCATTGTGCAGTTCCCGATGCTCTCTCTCGCCGTACGTTCGCATCGGAAAGGCACATAAATAAGGACAATCAGCAATGCACTCCCGTGTGCGCTGCAGTCCTCTTGCTGGCACCGGGCCGGGCCGAGTCGAGTTTGTCTTCGGGAAGGGATTAATAATTCAACAAGACTTTACACCTTTCTTTGCACCGTGTGCACTGGGAGTTGCCTCTTGAGCGGACACACACACACCATCTCCGTTCTTTTATGTTCTTCCGTTCGCTGTTTGCAGAAATGTCCCTCGAGATGGGGGTGGCGTAGAACTCCTCCGATTTTGCGATTTACGGGTAAAATGGCCACCTGTTTTGTGAGAAATAAGCTACTTCTGATCATGGCCAGGGACCAGGGGACCGACCACTAGACAGACTCGCTTTCTAATGCCATGAAAACATTCTTTCGCTTAAGCACAATTTATGAAGTGTTATAACCGGAGCTGAAAAATATGTATGGGCCCATAAACGAATCCCATTTCTCATCACGGTTGTTGCTGCCTGCTCTCTGGTCCGTTCTGCAGGTGCAGCAACCGGTGCACACTGCAGGTGTCCATTCTTAAAGTTGGAAATGACGAATATTTCATTAAACGATAACAATCACTCCCGGCAACTCGGCAGGGTGGCCATTGTTCATCATTGCTCTAGGAGTCTTGTTGCTGCTGCACCGGATGCCGGAATATGCAACCGGTGGAAGCAAGGCGTCCCCCGTGCTACTCGAGTCGCTACACCCGCCATTGTTATTCAAGTAAATTGGAAAAGCTTCTTCTGTTTTCCATACTCTCTTTCTCTCTCTCTCTCTCTCTCTCTCTCTCTCACGCACACACGGCGAAGTGTTTTCCCTCGGCAAATCCATCCACCGGCGTCGGTTGTTTTAGAGCGTTTGGCGCAATCGACCACCACGGCAAACCTTGGGACCGCCGAGTTCGGAAGTAATTTATTAGCCGAGCCACAACACTGAACACTCACACTCGCATTGCTCGGAACTCGGAACAGTGCCGAAGTGGTGCAGCAGCAGCAGCAGCACCAGCGCCAAAACGCAAACGAGTGTAATTGTTTCCGAACAAGGAAAATATTTTCCTAGCACTCGAAAAACGGAATCGGCAAGCATCATTGTCGGGATGCATAGAACAGCGCACACCACCAACTAATCCCTTTTTGACGCTTCTCGCGATCCCCTTCCGGACGATCCTGGGATACCGGGTCCCGCGTCGTTACTTCCGTCTTTGTATGTCTTCTTTATCGTCTTCTTTAACTCTTTTCTCTCTCTCTCTCTCTCTCTCTCTCTCTCTCCTTGGAGCACGTGAGCGAGAAGTGAAGGAGCGTTGTGTTTTCTTGATAGGATTTTACACCTTCACTGCCCTCTGCTTCCACGCTCATTTGGGCGCAAAACTTTTTGCCAAACGGCTTCGGCGAAGAATAATTTAACTTTGTCAAAGACGGGGGAGATTTTTACATGTCTACCGGCGTTACTTCAACCGTTCGAAATGGTGCAATCGTTTTGGGTGCTCTCGCAGCCGCCTTTACTCGTCCCTGTCGATGGTGGTTGAACGCTTTCAGGCGCGTCAAGTTAAAAACCCGGATGGTGGTGCTAGTTTAGACCTCCAACCTCACCGACGACAATTCTAGGTCCGGGTTGTGTTCCCGCCCCCTTTACATTGGTGGAAGTGTTGATGACGCGGAAGAACAATAGCGTGCAGGCAAAATTGCGCTCACACATGCTCCCAAGGAATGTGTCCTTGGGGTGTGACTTTCGTCACATTGCGAACAGTGCTTGAAAGGTGCCCTTAAAAAGTTGAAGGGTTTTGTACGAAACGAACACGGTTTGATAAGTGTCTGGGAGTGGAATTTTGGAACAAAGTTACCAATTTAAACTGCCGATTACAAAGACCACTTCAAGAAGGGATAAAGTTGCTTCAAGGAAAATGTAAAACAGCTCCCACACGCCAAGGGCAGATAATGGCACTGCCGACGGACGGGTGATTGTGGTGCAGTGAAACCCCGGAGGATGGGTGACACAATGCGGGTGAAATGTAAAAAGTTGACATGTTTCGCCATTTTTTTTTTCCTTCGGCCGGGCTTTCCTGTGAACTTAACGAAGCAAGTGAAAATTGCACCAAAGCCAACAGTTTTCGGAACTGTATTCGAACAAATCCAAAAATACTTCAAACCTGATCTCGTCTTCTGGGACCTCCCTCGAGGAGGAGCAGGGTGCGCCTGACGTTGGTGGATTCGTTTTGAAGCTCGTTATTCTGTCATTCTTGTGTGAGCAACTGCCAGCAAAATAAAGTTCTTCCCCTCCGTTCGGTGGGTGGATATATTTTAGGACTCCTTCAAGGACTTACCACGTGCGCATATTAAAGAAGAAACACATTTTGCATACTTTTAGGCGTAAAATATTGTATCCAATTCTTATTTATTCCTTACTAAATTCGTTATCAAATTGTACGACACAGTTTCGTGGCGCAAAGTTCCAAATACTGTAGGTTTAGAATTTTGCATTTCGTCGACTTAACCTATGCTTTAGCCACAGATTTCTCAGCCTGTCTCTTAAACATAATTCCACATCCGCCACAAGAATTCCCACCGCCGACACATTTGTTTTATCACACACAGGCACAGGCGCGCAGATCGTCGCCGCCGCCGCCAACGTCACCACATTCTAGCCGGCATACGTTTGCACCAGCTTGTTCCATTCCGAGGGGAAATTTCGCTGCAAATGGGCCAGCGTCTTTTTGATCTGGTTCATCTCGACCGGCGTACACTGGGGACAGGCACCGCGAAGAACGAACGGCGCTAAACCTGCGGACGGAAAGAAGATGGACAGTTAATGACCTGAGGGTTTTTGCGGAAAATGAGGAGGTTGGAAGCTGCCAACAAGTAGAATGAATCAGTAAATCTATTAACTTTTGAAAAGACTGTCCCGCTCTGATGTTCCACCTCCCCGGACAAAACACGACAACGGTGGTGGACCATTGATTGCATAAATGATGATGATGCCGACCGTTTGTCAGCAGTGCAATTCGCATCAAACCGCTTAGCGGGATGGATTTCCACGACCGATTACAACCCAGCGGAACACCCAGCGAAAACACAATCTGTGGAATCAATTAGAATTTAATTGAAGATTTAATTACACATTAATGGCGAACAGTTTCTCCGGCTGAAAAAAACCATTACCACCACGCTGCTTGAGCTTCTGCGCCTGAATTGCTGCAATGTGCGAGATCATCCACAGGGCCGTCCGGTGACTGCGGGACAGCAAGACAACAACAAAAATCTTCTGCTCCCTTAGCCGATCACTGCTTCGGTTGGCACAGTAAATCGATCGATAGCAAACATCTGCCACACCATTTACGTTTAATCGCAACAAACAACAATCTTCCCCGGTGTTGGGTGTGCGCGTGCTTTAAAAGAACACGGAACGCTTCTAAAACACCTAAAATGAATAATTTAATAAACACTAGTGTCGAACAACACGCACACCCGACGTTCGCAACCAATCTATCAAACCATAAATTATGGTTTTCGAGGTCCTAATGCGAACAATTTAATTAACAGCAACATTAGCAGTCTTACGTGCCTGCCCTGGACGTGGAGCGGAGAGTTGCAACAAATTGTTTGGGCAGCATACACATTCCTCGCTCTATCTCTCTCTCTCTCTCTCTTCTTTGCTCTCGGAGTGTCCAAAAACATGGTGGAGTCCTTGGTGGCACAAAACGGGGACCGGTGGCAAACCATGAAATGCGATGCGATGAATTATGTATAACCGCTGCCATCGTCACCAGTCGTCGTCGTCGTTACCGTCGTCTGGACAGACCCACGTCTCCTTTAATTGTGCATCGGGGAGGGCAAAATATTTATTCTATGCTCGTCCGCCAATAGTCTCGGGCAATCAGCTATCCCACGAGGTAGATGCACGCACAATGCACACGCACGGCTCGACCCTGGCCACACACACAGGCGAACGTGAGCGAGTCGCTCGTCCAACGACCACCACCGCCAAATGTGATGTGATGGCGCATATTGTGCACGCCGAGTGCACGCCATCGACAACGACCTTCCCCACACCGCCAAAACCCAAATCAAAGCTCTTTAGGACAGCTCCCCGAGGACAGCTTGGACCTTGGAAGCGCAAAAATCCCGAACCATTCTCACCTCACACTAACCTTTTGACGTTCCAGTAGCCCATTCTGGGGGCTGCTCACCCTCTGGTGCCATAGAAAATACCTTTATCAGGATTGCCATCAGCATGCAAAAAGAGGGATGCACCCCTCCTATCGCCCCTCCCCTTTTCCCACCCACCCGCGCGTTATCAGTGTGCGATTTAATTAAGTGTTAAAAGAGCGGTCACAATCGGTGGCGTGAACAAAAATGCCATAAATGTGACACAAAATATGGACGCACACACAGGCACCACACCCCGGGTGGGTTGGGGTGGACGTGTTTGTTGAAGCAACACAGCATGAATACGCTCACCCACCCACACCCGCGTTCGATGCCATAAATCATTGACTTTGGAATAGAATTAATGCATTTTTGCATCTCATTATCAACAGGCAGGCAGAGTTCAATTCGATCGGGGAGGATGGGAAGGTGTTAATTCGCGCTAAAGTGTAGTTTTAAATTAAATATTGTCATAAAACGGGATGGGGTGGTGGCGGGGTGGGCTTTAACAAACGATACGTCCAACCTGGATGGGGTCATTTGTCATGGGTAGCACGTAAAATGTTATTTAAAATTATCTCATAATTAATAATGCGATGCAAAGCGGGATCAGCGCGGGTTTTTGTAATTAAACCAACGTCGTGTCGACAGTTCGAGGAATATTTCGTATGTTTCGTCTACTTCAGGACTAATATTGGTAATTCTTGTTCCAAAATGCCAGCTTTAACACAAGTCCAAACACTTTGTTCGGAGATATAAATCGCGTTTTATTAACGCTTATTGCATCGTTCGCTTCGACGGGTGTTAAATCGTTCGACTGCTTTCAGAATTTACGAGCCATAAAATGTTTCAACACGAGCGCTTCTTCGTCCTAGCTTCTCCACTGTTAGTTGAAAGCATGGAGAGATGGCCAAGTGGCGTTTTGTGTTTTTCGGTGTGTTTTACCCAAGCGTGCAATTGATTGAGTTAAAGAGTTTCAATGATAGCTTCGGCTATGAGTCGAATAAAACACAAAAAAAGCCGCCACTAAAAGCTTCCCAATCTCAACATTGTCGGATGGGAAAAGTTTTGGACGATGGAAAATCAATCGGCTTCAACGCCTCGATCCCGTCCGCACGGTTTGCTGGAGGTGAGCTATAAAGTCATTAGGAGGCAGGCCGAAAACTAACCACACTAAAGCATTGCTGCAATATCTCTCGGTTGAAGGGTTTTTTGTTCTGTGTGAATGCCCCACAAGCCACATGTACAAAAAACGATGCAATTAGTACATTCCCTACAATCGAGAGTTGTACGAGTGCAACTCCTCTTCTTCGGCAGCATTTCAACATTTCACTTTCAGCCGACTGCAAGCGTCCTGAGCCGCACAAACAGACCGCCTTCAAAGCGGTTTGCGGTACCTCGGTTAGACTTAGTGGCCAGCCCAAGTCTTGTGGCAAAAAGTCTTCCGAAAAGTCGCCAGAAACTTTCGCCAAGACAAATATCTTTTATAGTGTGAAGAATAATCATAAAAAGATAGCACACACAAACACCAGCAACGACCGAAACAAAACTCCATAAATCGGTTGGTCCTTTGGTCCATCCTCCACCCAAAACAGGAACCTTTGCCCGATAGCGACAGTTCGCCCTGTCCGAAGCATAAAAACCCACAAAAAAGAAGGAAGAAGCTCCTTAAAACCACAAACCTTTCGCAATGCTTCTACGCTCTATCGTTCGTCTTGAGTGGAATTGCTCTGAGTTGCAGGGTGTTTTTTTTTTTCTGCAGACACATACTTCTAGCCACTTTATCTCACAACAAATGGAGCCACCCAAATCCTTGTACCGTGTTCCCGCCGGCTAGCACCACTTTCCTCTCCCGAAGTGGATAGAACGTAATTATCATTTTAATTTTAATTAAGATCGCTTTTGTTTTGTTTGTATGATTTTTTTTTTGGGGTGAGGGGAGCTTGGTCACACGAAGAAAACAAACAAAGAAATACGGCCTGCCGAATCGAAATCTTTGGCAAAGAGAAAGAGAAATGGCGTCCGAAAGCGAATTGGTGGATGACAAGCTCTTGCTCTTCGGCTTCGATTTAGCTTAGTATGCCTTTCCGTTTTATCTTGCTTCTCTCTGTCTCACTCAACTAAATACAGAGAGTGTGAACAATATATGTCCAGCATAAAATTGTTGAGGTAGTTAGCTTAATTTATTTGACAGCAGTGTCAGCTGCTAGCATGAAAGACCAGTTGAAAATCGCATTTTGATTTCAGATATTAAAAAATTAGGACTATGATAGCTCAAATTATGCCCAAAACGAATATGCACGAGTTTCCAATAAGCACCAGTGATTGTGCTTTGCCTTCTAGCAATCGAGAGTACCGGGTTGGCCGTAAATTATTATGGAATGTTGTCGCTTTCAATCCGTTTCAAGCATGTTTCGATCTACTTACGTTCGATGCAATGAAGCCTTATTCGATTATATGATCTAATGCCTCATCAACGGAACCCATATCGAGACTCCGAGGAACCGTAAGATCTAAATTTCGTATCTCCAGTAGTGTATTTCGTAGGCCAATTTTCTAGACACTGAAGGCTGTTCAAAATAGGATATAGTAATGTTAGGGTGAAATAGGGTGGTGTGTGTGCAACATACTGTGTATCTTCTTAGGTTTTCAATCAAGTGGTTGGTTAGGGATCATACAGAAGAGATCAAGTACTGATTGATCGAAGGAGTACAGGATTTGTCTCTAAGTCGTATGACGATCCGATGTGATTTGATTTCCCTTCTCATATTTTGTCCGTAATGCAGTCAAACCTTCATAAACGCAGGGATACCAGCCTTGATCGCAGTCAAGTGGTAGGCTCTAATAAACGCCTCAAGACTCGCCTTTAAGTGAAAACTGTTCTGCTAGACAAATACTTTCTCGACTCACTGTACCTCACTGTAGCCCAAAAGCTCCCCGAAATGATGCTCCCTTGCAATTTCACAGAGTGCGCCAAGATACATCTTTCTTCCGATGATCACCTCACGTCCAAAAGATTGCAACCAACGGTAACGGATTATGCTGTTTGCCGTACTCATTTCCTTCGTTTTTCTCATTTTCTTCTCCTTTTGTGGTTTCCGCTTCCCACTTGACCAATGCCAATGGCACTCATTCCCCCCCAGCTCCTGGCAGAGCGATGTTTAATTAACGAGCACCAAAACTGACTGCTTAAAATGTGTGCAATTTTGAGCGGCGCCAAGTTCAAATGCTTTCCGAATTATCCCGCCCTTCTCCGGTCCGTCTGTCCATCCTGTGGAAAAAGTTTCGCTCGATGGCATACTCGATGGTTTATGTGCCACAACACAGCCGTGAGCACAAAACTTTAAGCTTTAACCCACAATAGTTGCTGGTCCGTTCGAGTTTCCGCCCAGTTTGCAGCAGTTTTTGTTTGCGTTGTTTTTTCGCTTTGTGACCCCATTTCGTCCAAAGAGGGCGAGTGAGAGAGAGAGAGAGAGAGAGAGAGAAAGAGGTGGATACTTACTCTTGAGGCGCTTTCCCACCGGATCGCACGGTACCTCGCCGAGGGCACACTTTAGCTGGCGCATCAGGTACCGCTTGTCGCTGAGGGCTTTGTCGAGCGCTTCGTCCGAAACCTGCGTCCGGGCGGTGGTCGCCTCGGCGTGGGTAAAACCGGCCAGCTGGACCATCACGATGACCACCACCAGGCAGAGCCCGACGAGCCAACAGCATATGCTGCCGGAGTTGCGACTGCTGACCTGATTTTTGCACAAACACCCGAACAAATGTGACCGCAAAACGGGCGTGCAGAGGGAGAGAGGGAGAGAGAAAGAAAAAAACATAAATACCGGATCACCAACACACAGAGGGTGGAAAAAAGAGGTTATGCAGCAGCATAATCGCAAACAGAAAGGCTGAAAAGTAAAAGGCAATCGTATGAAAACAATCCAACCAAAACCGAACCGAAAAGCGCGCGGACTGCGCTGCAATTGGAGAGTCTCCAGACGAAAGGGAAAGCTCTCGGGTTGGCGCCACCGGCCGGGAATGGAATGGAGCATGGCCTGGTGGTAATGATGGGTAAAGTGGGCGATAATCACAAACACACATAAACATCATGCCCGCTGCTGGTCGGGTCGCTTTTGTGCCTTTGCCGAGTCTCGCCCGAAAGCCAAATCCTCGGATCGCCATTCATCTTTCGCGTTGCGGTTTCGCCTTTTGTGCCGCTACATGCCATCGTCCGGGGGTTTGTTTTTGCTCTTTTATGTCTTTATCATTTCGCGCAATCGCCACCCCGCCGGCCGCGTGTATGCCTTTTCGATTATGTAACGGATATTACTCACCTTTTGCATCTTGCGAGCGAGCGAGGAGTCGTACGGAGCTGGGAACTGGTTTGGACCGAAGAGACGACACAGAACTCTCTTCACGGCTTGAACGAAGCTCGTTGTCAAAGGTGTGGAGATCTGTTTTCTTTTTTTTTTTTTGCTTGCTATCTATCTATCTATCTATTTCATACACAGACACTGGAACGAGAACTGTGGAACGACCTATGTGACAACGCGAGACTCCACCGGATAGGTGTGTGAGATAATAATCCAGCCAAGTAGTTACTATGGAAGGTGATGCCTTGGTTGCTATGGACGACGCTATTGTGTAACTGTCAGAGTTTGTCAGAGTTGACTTTCTCCTTTGATGGACTCCTTTCGATTTCGTTGCGCCCTTTCTGGGACTAGCTTACGGGTTGGCCCTTTTCTGGTGAGTCACGCGACAAGTGGGAAGAAATGGCGCAACAAACAAGCACACGCCCAAGACGAGGGTCGAGTAATCTGTCCCCACACGGCACGAGCGAGCACGCGAACGTAACCAACCAGAACTAGAATGTGTTCTCTCGTTACAAACTCACACCCAGATGCTTGTACACACTTATGGGAACTTTTTGTAGAATTTCATAACTTTCACTCAGGACACTTGAGAATTCCCACTGTTTCTTGTGGTAGACTATTTGCACTCTTTCCAACACCCGTCAGACGACACAAACAATGCTGCAAAGTTCGAACGATTGAACGACCGCGTAACGACACCGTTCGATTGAAAACTTCAAATGACGACGGCTGGATCGTTGAGGCCCGTTCAAACCGCAAAACCCGTCGACGGTGGCGATGATGACGAGTGGGCGACGACCAGCAGCGAAAAAATGCAGGAGTGGGAGATTGACGACTCTACCCGTGAGAAATGGCAGCAACTACCTTGCCTCACCTAACCTAAGGAGCCGTCTAAGAGCGCCGTGATAGTAAGGAGGGGGAAAGAGAAAACGGAGGAGGAGTAGGAGGATAGCAATAACCGGGGTAATGATTTTCTCACTTTTGCTTTTCGCCCCGTTACTTTCGCCCGGTGTGTGGGTTCCAAACGGGCCCAAACAAACTTTCCGATGCAGTCCGCAGTCTGGTGGGCAACTTAGAAGGTGTGTATACAATTAACTGCCTGTAGATCGTGCCTGATCGGGTGCTGACGGCAAGTTTACGACAAACTTACCCCCGAAACGCATTGCCACCGAAAGGTTGCGACACTGGCGCCTCGGGTTTTTACCGTGGTGCGTCACTCCGAGCCTGTCACGGCCTTTAAAGCAGGATGCTTTGGGCATCTGGTGTTGGTAGCTGGCTGAGGCTCAAAAACAAGCCAAAGGTACTCGAGGCCGTGGGTAAAACCGAATTGAAATTTGGTAACCTGACTTGGTCAACCTGATTGACAGGGTTTCAACAGGTCTTTACTGCAACTGAGCTCAGACGATAGCGACGCCACCCAGCTTCAACCAGCTTCACCCTGAAGAGTTCTTTAAGCGCGCTGTAAGAGCCTAATATCTAATTACCCCAATCCAATGAATTAATTTCCCCTCAAGATCACACGCATTAAACATAATCCACAAATCAACTCGACTTGCCATGTACCACCTCGTCATGAATGCTCTACTCTCTAGGCGTGTGTGCTTTTTTTTCTCCACTTCCCCGAAGAGCTCACTTTTCTGCCCACTTTCTGGCACGACATTGCCAGACATCCCACATTACTACAGGACTTCGGGGCTTATTTGCAACCGAGTCACCCCCACCGGCACACACCCGAGACAGGAAAACCCTACGGAACGGAACCACGGGACGTCTCGAGGGCAAACAAACAACACATAAGAAACCGTTTAAGAGGATTAACCGAAAAGAAATCCCCCCGAGACCACTTAATAGGGGATTACAACAGACTGGCACCCGAGAAATTATGGTTACCTCTGGCGGGCGGGCCAGGCGGCGAGGAACCGGGCATTAAAAAAAACTTTGGGAGGTTCTGGTGAGGTCCTGTGCGAACTTTCCGTCCGAGGTACGATACATGTCAACTCGGGGTAAGGCAAGAGCGAGACATTCCATCCTAAACAGCCTTACGGGGTAGTAAAGAAGAGGCTCCTGTTTGTCCTCGAACTCGAGGCTGAAGACGAGAGCGAGAGAGAGAGAGAGAGCGTGTGTGTGAATGAGCTTTGCGTTTGGGATAAACAAAATTATGGCGCCAAAAGTGAAGCACACCATGGTCCAGCTGTGAGAGGGCGAGCGACTGACCCAGGACTCGGGGACGTTAGCGGCTAATGGGATTTTTATAACATAATTTATTTTACCATCCGATGCATACACCTTCTCTTCGTGGCACAAACAAATGGCTTCCCGCCGAAAAGGACGAAAAGGAGCGATATTATAGCTTAGCGAGCAGACAGTAAAACACACTCCACAAAACAACAACAGTCGTCCGTATTGCCGTTTGCGAACGAGAGACTGTCAAACAAGTTTCGTCTTATCATGTGAAGAACTAATCGGTATTATGAACTTCGAGTTAAGAGATGTCCAACTATCCCCGTTTCATATAAGTGAAGCCTAATTATGAAATTTGAAAAATAGACAATAGGGTTCATAATACCATATCGATCGTAGTTGTAGAGTAAAAACTCTATATCAGAAGAATATTTTTTGGAAAAAGTATTCTTCTCTTTGCCGTGCTCAAGATTTAGGTCGTCTCTTGGCCATGGCCAAGCCGCCAGTCCAGTTCCAAGAATATCGGTCCAGGGTTTCATTCCTCCAACCCCGTCTGGAGACTCCACCAAATCCGGCCAACGGAGAGCTCCTCTGTGCTCCTCTATTAGCCGTCCCGGAACAAGTCTCAAACCATTTTCGGCCAAAATCCTTTACATTTTTTTAATTTAGTGGTGTGGCATGGCGCATATTGCTTCGAAGTCATCCGAGTGAAATAGCTCTTGTATGGACATAGCCTTACATTAGTCCCCATCAAGCTACCTTAAAATGTTAAGACTCTCAAACGGATGGTCACACAATAGCTAGTCTGATTTGAGAACTTTTCTCTAACACTCCAGTTTGACGATATGCCCCATTCTACGGCAGAAAGAAAACTCCTGTAACGACACCACACCACCGTGAAGGATCCGCTTTTAGTAGCAAGCAAATTTAATTGTCGTGTTTATGAAAACCTGCTCTTCCTCCTTCGTGCACCGGCCCATCCAACCGCTCGGGCTCGGTTAGCATGAAGAATGAGATTTGCGTTCATTTTCACGCTAGCCTTAGTGGTGCAATTTCACGTCATTCAATAAATCGGATTTGACATAGACCACGGGTTCCGACGTTAATGCCGACGAGATTTGACACGGCTTCGAACAATTTATTATGCTTGCTGGCCGCGGTTGTGTCACTTATCCGCACGAGCCCGGACGCAATTATGGCAAGACGTAAATTTACACTGTTCGGGCGAGAACAAAAAAAAAAAAGGGAAACTGCAGCGCAAACCCCCATTTTTGCACGGCAAAACTGACAGCGTGGCTGGAAATCCTTTTGATAGCATTATTACCGGACAAAAGTGATTTAATATCGATGATTTATTAAATTGATTATTACAATCCCATCCAATTCGGTGAATCCGTACTGCTTACTCCAGCAAACACCGTGCGCCATTTAATTAAGCTCAAAATTTATCTCGATGTTATTTGCAGCCCATAGAAGAAGGAAGAAAAAACGCCGGCCACTCATTAGAAGGGAAAAAGCCATTCAGCCCTGGACAGTGAAACATAATAAAATTTTGCATGAAATACAGTACAAAAGCCGAAATCCGTGCAATTCGTTTTACAAGCACATTAATGGCCGTTCCATACGGGACGAGGATTTCCAACCTTCCAATTCTACAATATCCTGCTCCGATCAGTTAATCATGGCGAGCCGAGCTGTTTTTTTTTCTCTTTTTTCATTTGTTTGCATGTGTTCACCACCGAACCACGTGATCGTAATCACTGTATGCACGTTGCATTTTCGTTTATGCAGTTTGGAGGTTATGTCATGTGGCCGCCGACCACGCCTGTTACCGCCCAAAGCTGATGCTGTGTTAAATTGTTCGAATAGGAGTTGCGTTTGTTTGTGTGTCTGTTTTTTTTTTACCCACCCGCGAACGTGTGTATGTTTGTAAGGATAAAATTTTAATCAGTGCTCAGTGAATCGATTCCGCCGAGCGCTTGTGTGTGGAGCCGTGGAATGGGAAACGGGCGGAACTCGTGAATTAACGACAGATAAATGTACCATTTTTTTCTCGCCCGCTCGTTTTTGTTGTTGTGGGTATGAATTTTAATAAATATTAAACGTATCTTAATCGAGGATTAATCGACCGTAAGCCCACTCCGAGAGCGCATCGTAGCTCTGTGGCTCGCGGTCCCGGGATACGGGCAACAACGACCGTATTTATGACCGAATGGTGAATCTCCGTGGGAACTGCTGCACTTGTCTGCCGTCCCAGCTGCAGCACGGTGTGTTTCTGGTTTGGCAGCACTTTTGTGCCATCGGTTTTATGGCAGCTGCACTGGAAACCTCCATTTCTACCGAATCGGCATCGGGCCCGACAGATGGCGTGCACTTTTTAATGATTATTATCGGCACCGTCGCACAGAACGGGTCGCGCGCAATACTCTCTCTCTAGACGATTACACAATTACACCAGGAGCGTCGCATGCTTTAAGATAACTCGCGCGCGCGCGAATATACACTTCCGCAAAATGCACTCGATAATAAATATTGTCCACCCGTACTACCCAGCCGATCCGATCACCCAAGGTCCCTTGGCGTGCGACTGCCGAGATTGGCACCCATTTTATGCACCCCGGAAAGCGGGATGATCGTCGTCAACGCGTTGTACACAGCCGACGCACACACGCATTCCGACCATTCCACAAATCCATAAATTAATTTCTCAATGGGCCATTAGGTTTCAATTTGGCGGATTTATGCATCCATATTTAATTACGTGTTAGTATAATTGAGCAGAACCTTTTCAACGCACAATCGAACCGATCTATCCTTCGCTACTCTAAATCGTTGTCTGGTCCCCGGGTGCCAGACCCATTGCCTTCCTTTTCACGAGCGATTATGTAGTAACGGGGTGAATGTTTTATGTTGCTAATGCTGCATCCAACCCCCAACCGGCTTGATCCTCTCATTTCACTGGAGGAGTGAACGAGCTCCCTTGGCAACGGTTTGACAGCTCAACAGTTTGTTTCAAATCAATTAAACATCCAAATAGGCGGGAAGCAGTTTTTTTTCTCAAATTAAATTACACGCCTTGCTTCAATGCAAATCGTTAACGGACACACACACACAGGCGAAACCCCATACCAACACTAGTGAACGTGCCGTAGAAGGCAATGACGTCATGTTTGTGGTGAATACGAAACGAAATATTAATTACCCGTACCCCGCTTTGGCAAAACAGCGCGTGATTGTTTTTGTGTCCAAGAAACAAACCGTTTACCTGCACGTGTCACCGTCTCAATGTTGGGTAAAAAACGTTGAGCATGGTGCAGTTTCAGTTTTATGAACTCCTAAGCCACTGTTCATTAGCCTGGCTCGTTGTGGTAGCCTTTGCCTTGACATTTGTGCTGTACTTTTAAGCTCGATTTTAGTGCGACAATAAAAATTCAAAGCAACAAGCGTGCTGCTATTACTACAGGGTGTATCACGAAGAGGTATCAGGGGCTTATTCAAATAACCATTCAAAGATCACCATTCCTCTAGATGCTTTAGGAATGATAGTCCATTGCGTCTTACTTCTTTTTCTTCTTTGGCATGACAACCTCGAAAGGTCTCAGCCTGCCATTATTTCTGACTCTCTGTGTCTTGATTTTATTGCGTGCAAAGTATCATAGAATTGGAATGCCCCTACTTGACTATCATCAATATGAGACCCTAGACATTGCTCTACGAAATTTAAATGCTTTCCAAACTTGTTAAATGTCCACGGTGTGGCCCATATCAGTTAGGCCATGTTGTCTCCTCCCGGTCAGAAGTATAATTTCCAGAGAACATGAGCAACTTGATAGGTTGTCCTTAACTGATCTAGAACATATCTAGAACGAGTTGTTTTATAATTCTGTCTGCGTTTTTTCGTCAAACCATCATTCAAAGAAACATTTTCCCAGAAGTGAGAATCTTAAAAATACTCTCCCTTAGAAGTTGTCTTCGCATACTTTCTGCAGTTAGCGTACACCATTCTCTCATAACAAACCAAGTCTAATTCACTGTACAATAATTCAGGACCTCCTTTTCCTGAGCTTCCTCTTGAACACGATCGAGAGGTCTTTCCATTGCTGTTGGACAAATATTTTGAGTGGCGTAGTCCAATTATTAGTTATTGCAAGAACTTCAGTTACTTTTCTCCGCTACACCCTGTAGCAATTTATATTACTAATTGGCATTTTAAAAGCACGATGCTGCTAAACTAAATCAATCACCTTATTACAAATAACTGATAATAACATACAAAAATAGCTACGCTAATCTTCCCATTTGTGTAATTGTTATTGGAGATATTCGATTAGTATTTCGCAATCAGCCGTAGAGATTCGTGGAACGGTTTGCAATCAGCCTAAGCGAATGTTCATTACACCGTTCTGGTGTTCGTTTTACTCTTTTTTTAGCGCCATAGCTGCCTGCTTGCAAACACACACATTCACACTTGCACGAGTTTCCTGGAATGCGGTGGAAATGCATCGAACCTCCCAGCCCTGCCTAGTCCCGTCCCTACTGCATACGCCAAGCTGTGAATGGTGGTGACATTCTACCACTGGACCAGCAAAATGACTGCATTTTAATCACATCCTCCAGAACGGAGAACTCTCCTGCCCCTCCTGTACGCGTGTTTTTGCATGTGAGTGTCTGTGTAATAAACAATACGCACGTTACAAATAAATGAGCGTCACGTCGACAACGGTGTCCGCGACATTGACACCCTATTGCAAGGCTGGACCATTAAATTCCCATAAGCGCGTGGGACATGGCGACGTACGACTGACAGGCGTGTGTGTGTGTGTGCTGGCTGGCTGGCTGACTGCTAGCAACATTACTACGGTCCTCGATCCACATCAGCCGCCACCACAAAATGCACCGAAATAGATAGTGTCCGGAATGGTTGTCCTTCTGGTCTGCATTAGTGCAAGAGTCCAGAAATAGAGGACCACATTTCGGTCGGTCACCATTTTGAATTTATCTGCTCGCCGCTCAGAAACCAGAGGCTAGTAATGAGCATAGGGGTGGACCTAA
This sequence comes from Anopheles stephensi, assembly GCF_013141755.1. Taxonomy (NCBI): domain Eukaryota; kingdom Metazoa; phylum Arthropoda; class Insecta; order Diptera; family Culicidae; genus Anopheles; species Anopheles stephensi. The sequence continues at coordinate 91,060,565 of NC_050202.1, forward strand.
AAATAAATGAAATTTTCCACCCCATTATCAGAAGCTGGAGGGAACATGGGAGGCTCGTCCGATTCGGTAGGACCATGCTCAGCCAACACAAAAAAGAAGCGAAACACTCCCAGGCTTCATATCGTCTCTCGATGGATTCGCCCGACCACTGGGTAAGGATTGGAATTTTGTAATCAAAATAAAGGTTTTATTTAATTACACACACGTTCACACACTCATCCAACTCGGATTAAAGCACATGGATTAAGGGAAATTCCGATCCGGCTGTGCTGTAGCGTTGCGTTCCGAAATCAAAATCCAACGCAAAGCAACAATGTGTTGCTAGCTTTGGAATTCTGGAGTGGCTCTGATGGTCTGGAGCTCGTTTGCCAATTACGTTATCACACAGCACTTACGCTTCGCACTGCATGCAGCTCAATAATACCCATCGTGAATGGGAAAACTGTTCAAATATGTAAAACTTTTCTGACGTAGATTAATTTCCCGCCACCTTCATTGAGACGTGTTTGACAGGATTAATTGGTAGCGAAAGGCAACGGGCAAGAACAATTTTTCACACGTTTTGCATAACATCCACTGCTCCACTTCCACACGCCACCGCATTAGAAGCTACTTCCGCTTTAAACGCAATAAACTCACGCCCCCTACACGCCAAAGGGCTCGGGAAGATCTGCGAGCAGTCTGCTTGATTGATAATGGTTGCGCCAAGACTTCCGAACTCCCGGGATTCCCCGGGAGCTTCGCACATTTGAATAATGTTCCACGTAGCAGAAACGCACGTTCCCAGCAACTAACTACGGTGCTCTGGCGGTTCAAACCCATTACTCACTTTCCACCTTTCTGCAACGAGCTTTATCAACCACACACACACATACTCCTTCCCAAATGCAAAACACACTCCCTTCGGCAACCAAATGATCGTATTAAACACAGTTTCGGCGAATGTAATGGAAGGAAAAAATCGCCTTCCGGATGATGGCAGATGTGTTCTAGACCAGCAACGATCATGATCATTACGTTGATCGGCACGCAGGAAACGCGTGTTGGCAGGAGCAGGAGCAGGGTTAGGGAAAACACAAAAATTTTCACAAAACAACGGCCATGCAACGGTGACGTACTAATGATGGTTGAGTTATTTTTTGATGTGACTAATGGCATTACTTGAGCCAGCAGTACCAGCATCACCCCATCGGTCGCCGTACGTCAGACTCCGCTGGCGGGCAAAACACACACTATTAATGATATTGTTCGTGCAACAAATGTTCCTTCTATTGGGTGGAAACTGGGGCCGAAAAAAACACGACAGACAGCCATTCGGTTCGTTGTTTTACGTTGCTGGATGTTGCTCGTTCTGTTCTGTTGCATACACGATTTTGAAGAATTTAATTGAAACAGCAGCTTTATGGGGAAAATTGATGAACTACTACTGACGAGACGATTCGTCTTTTCTTCTAGTTTATGGAATGTATTTCCCTTGTATAATGTTGCGAATGTCAATTTCTTTGTTGCATCTATTAGTTAGGGGTAAAATCTAATAGACTAGCTCACCTAAGTTACCAGTTGGTTGGTTGACGAGCTAGTACTTCCTCGAATTTCTTGAGCTATCTCCAAGAAGTCCTCGATATCGCTCATACGTTAGTACAGTCTTTTGTCAATTCAATGTACCGACCTTTCTGGACGATTTATCAGCATCATCACTCCATGTGGATTTTAGGCCAACCTTATAGTGCTGGGTCTTCTTGTGCCATTCTAATGACATGACTAGCCCACTGAAGCCTGGAAACTCCAGCTAGCTGCACAAAGATTAGAACAGCTCAGCTGGTCTGTTGTAACGGCTCCTCCAATATTCCCTCAAACAGATCTTTGCCTCGGAATATTAACATGTACATCTCTTCATTCATCTCTCTCTCTCTCTCTCTCTCTCTCTCTGATAGCTTGTAGGACCTATTATTCGAGGATTCTCCGCCTAGCCGATGCGAAAGGTATTGCAATTAATTATACACTCTTACGTTTAAGATTAATTTCAAGCAATCCTCTTTAAACACAGTTACGAATAAGTTTTCAAGTTTCTAATCGCATGCTTTCAGTTTACAGCCAAAATGCTAATTTACATTAAAATCAAGCACCAAGCACCAGTATGGTCCAGCTTGCTCTCGCCAGTATGCTTCATGCTAAATTTCGGACTCAATTGAATCAAAGCTTTCTTCCGCACCATTACCGCGTGCAATTCCGTTTCTCCACCGTTACACCTGCTTGAAGTTGCGAGCCGGCCAGGTGGAATGGAAAGCGCTACACTAAATTGCATTAAGCGTACACCGTTTTTCACCGTTCAGCCGGTAAGGAAACGCTCACCGAAACCACCGAAACTCGTCCGAAACGCTGCCAAAACCGATCTCCGATAGCAATCAAATTGAAGTGTATTTACCAAGAAAATGGTAAAGAGAGTGTCGGGCACACTTGAACAACGGGCGCAAAGCAACGAACCATTCCATGTCTCGGCCACTTCTGGGTTCGTTTTTTCGTTGCTTTGCTGCACTCGATGATGGCGTCGATGATGATGATGACGATGGCAAGCACTATCAAAAATACCGGCAGCACGAGCACCAACCGGCTTTTGTGGTTTAAATGGTTTAAGTCATCCTTCGTCTTCATTCGGATGGCGAGAGATGTAAATCAATTTCTTGCTCTTGCGTTGCTTAGAGCGTCTGTTCGAAGCAATCGCATTTGGGGGTTTGGTGAGTATCGGAATCGCTGGAATCTATCTCGTCTAGACAGTATATTCAATGGGCTGCAATGAGCGAACCTAACCAACGAGAACAATCCATCTCCATGCAACACTAGGACACAAAACCCCAAGAATTGATTACTATTTACATTGTGCTCCTTTTTCTCTTCGGTGGATACGGTGGTGTTCTTGGAGTTCTTCAAAGAGTCCATTCCGGACTGTGTTTATGCGCCTCACTTGTCACCGTAGTGAGCGTGAGGTTGTTTTTTTCCTACAAGGTGTGTACATATGACGCTGTTCCCGAACCCTGTAGTTAATTTTATTGATCAATTAATTACTCACCACTTGCCGTCTTCCATCGAATGCTCATTATGCTACGTATGTTGTTGCCGTCACACTTTGCCACATCCCTTCAACCCTCTCTCCCCTCCTCTTTCTCGCTGGCCATTACAATGTACACGGCCATTCCTTGCCCTGAATTGGACCCCCTATCACCGTTGCAAGATTGACGTTTTGTAATCGAAAATTAATTTTACATAATCACACCATTAATGACTGTCACGGACTGTGTTGCGTTGCATCGTTTACTTACCACGGTCTCGGGAAGATTGTAGTGAGTGGATGGAAAGCGGGGCTTGAAATGCCTCAATCGTCTACTCGTCTACATGCCAACGCTGCCGGTCGCTGCGTGAAAGTGGACATGTAATTGTTACTGTTAACAATCGAATCAACAGCACCAAACAAATATCTTCCGATTCCTTGAACAAAGCACTCGGTCAACACGCTGCCGTCGCATGCTACTGTGCTCTGACCACACGACCGCACCCGATCCACCCCAAAACCCAAATGGAAATGCGTCCTCTAGCACACGATAAGACGTATGATCATGTTTACCAAGGAGTTAATCTACACCATTGCCGTTGTCTCGTTCATTCGATAAAACTACACTTCCGGCCTGATAGGGCGGAAGACGACGACCACGACAAGGAGACGAGGAGTTTCAAGAAAAGGATTGGGCGTGTATTATGTGTTTCCGATGCCGGGTCGCCTGCACTACAACGTATTCTTCCTAAGCCAGAATAACACACGAGCAGCAAATGTTGACTTATGCTAAAATCCAAACGCTTCCAGACCATGGGAAATAATATGGGCTACACACACACACACTTCATCACCTTCACATTTCCCCCCTTCTTACCACACCTCTTTTCTTCCGTCCATCTTCTTGTGGTTCGGAACGCAAACAGGATTCATAACACGGACTTGGAACGGTGAGTGCTTTTTCGTTAGCACAAGAACCACACACACTGGGAAAGCATCGACGATCGACTGCTCCTCAAATTTCTCAGCAAAAACGAACACCATATCTTATCCTTTCTTTGCTTCCGAACGGGCCTCTTCATACTTTGGGATGCATTCGGATCGAGGGGTTAAGTTTAAGACAGCAGAATAATAATGTTTACGGAAAGAAACCCTTTTTCTCCGATCGACGCCTCACACCTTAACGCCTTCCGTGTTTCATCAACACGTCCGTCCAAATCGCATTTTCCAGTTGAACTATAAATCGCATCACTTTTGCTCGTAATCCCCGGGCCCAACATAAGGGAGCTACATGAAAAATAGGATCATAATTCTCGGCTAATTGGAAACGAAGACGATAGCTTTAGATGACGTTCCGACCGAACCGATTAAGAGGATGCTCTCTAAACGTCCAACCGGTTGAATGGTAATTGTTGAATCCGAACTAACCCTAACAACTCCACAACTCTGTCGGATCTGATCTGTTTGTGGTTAGGTCACACAGGGAGTGGATGATTTGAAATTAAATAAGAGCCGCTTAGCCACCCGACTTCACTCAACATTTCGATAGCATCGAAGGGAAACGTGCAACAGCATTTTCTCATAATCCAATATGCACACTTCACAACAACTGACAACACACCGGCAGCAGAGTCTCGAGTGTCGCAATCCTGCCAGACGTGCAAAAATGCTAATATCCAACCGGGATGGCTATGCATCGTCCCCGTGGAGTCGGGCAAAAGTGTCAAATTTTTCCAACAAAACACACGACCAGTCCCGGGCGGACACACGCCGCCAAGAAGTGGGAAACTTTGTCAAAGTGAGTGTAATAGAATTTGAAGCAGCCGGCAGCGTTCCCAGTAAACAAGCGAACTCGTCCACCAGCTCGTCTGCAAGATGTAAGATTTATTTTTGCTCACCATTCTCACGACACTGCGCAGGGGGTTGCAGTCCGTCGGTGCAGTTAATAAGATTGGCACGAAAGTTTGTAGTTTTCACCAACCAACCAACCAGGGAGGGCCAAGCTTTGGAGTTAAATGGTGGAGCGTCCAAAGAAAAGCGGAAGCGTTTAAGCGTGGACTGCCGTCGGGCACTGAAGGTGCTTGGTAAACTTTCTCCTTCAACTCTGAGGACCAAGCAGACAGAACAGAAAAAAACGAACCTTGATAAATAATAGACAACTTTCGGGACGTTTAGTAAACCGGGACCCACAGGGCGCACCGTTCAAACTGTTCCTCATCGAACGGAACACGCTGCACTTCCGGTTCGATTGTTGTGAGGTGACGAATTTGATGAAACACTAGAAGATAACCTCATTATCACCTCACGGTTAGTTGTGCTTTTTCCACCTGAAAGACACTAATTCACAAACTCAACTTAATTTTCTGGGAAATTGCAGAGCCTCCGCCATTATTCTTCCAACGGCGTGACATCATAAAACGGAGCTCCAGGGTAAATGGTAAATGAGAGTAAAACTGTGAAGTTACTCTCACGAGCACGGCATATCTAATTAAGCACACATTTTCATTTACATTTGTAAGTTTAGCTGCCGCGAGAAAAAAAGGGTTCATTCCAGCAGAATGCAGCTTCGACAGACCGAAAACCGAGAGTAGAAATCTTTACTGTCGTAAAACTGCTAATACACTTCACTGCTGTTTGCCCAGACGCGCCTGTCGGATTAAAAGAAACATGAGAAGCACAGAAGCCCCAACGGGCGGCGTCATGGCCGTGGCAGAAATTCTTCATCCCACCATAACACACTGCAAATGTGTAATGAAAAGTCATATAAACTGGGGTTCTAGTCGTCCTTCACTTTATTCCACACACGCAAACACACACAGATGGTGAATACCATCAGACGACCACCACCACCAAGGACAATGCCCGGATGCCCAAGTATGCATGCGATGCCATTTTGCCGCCTTCAGTGATGAATACTCCCACAAGACATGACGCCAGCGGAAACCGTGGTGGTGTTTATGACCACGGCTCCAGTCTTCCATATGCCCTGCGGTCAGCAGTTCTTTCCTTTGGTCACGCGGCTTCACTAGTTCAGACCCGGCAGACAGACACAAACACGTACTGCTAGTCAAAAAACAGGGGCATTTTCCAAGACCTAGACGAGCTTGTAGTTACATCTCATCTCCAGTAACAAACGCAACCGGGCACGGGCACGTGGGTCCTTCGGTGGGAAGTGCATATTTGGATTTATCTGTCCATTTATGAGCTGGTAGCGCATGAAAGTTTCATCTTTTCATTTGCCCAACGCCCGACGGCCGGACGGTTTTACGGGCCCGAGCGGTTTGTTTTACCGACCTATGCCCAAACAAAAAATCCCGAAAACCTTATTTTCACCGCCCTTTTTTAACCCATCGCTCAAAAAGAAATCTAAATAAAACTGACCCACACACACACACACACACGAAACACACGCATCGGTCAAAATGGAGGGTTGTAAAACTTTCTTGCACACTGGCCCGGGTTTGCTCTTTATTGCTCCAAAGCTGGCGAGGGTTTCCAGTCCAGTTCTCGCTCTATTTTCTAATGTAATGGAAACGATTGTGTGTCACGAGTGTGCCGAACGTAATAGTTGTCGACGTCTAAATTGCGATGAATGTAACGATTTTCTTTGCCAGCGTTTATGAACTTCTTGCGGATCAAATTACGAGATAAGTACAGACATAAACGCGACTATCACTACTCTGTCCGTTGCAACTCATCTGACTGGCTGGGAACGCCCTGACAGTAGGTGGAAGGAAGAAATTCATTAGCGCCAGTTAAACTAAAGCTATTGTGTGATTGCCGAAGCTGAACTGAAGTCCCCACTAGACAGTCGGTTGCGCATGGTGGAAAACAACAGGGCAAATATTAGCTCTGCTGTGAGGAAAGAAAATTGTTGGTGTACAGACCAAGTAGCAAAAAAAGGCGAAGGAGAAAATTCTAACCTACCGTTTGTCTTCCAAGAGAATTGATACAAAAACCCTCCCTGACGGTATGTAAATTCCGCAACTCCACTTTTCCCTGTTCGCTGGAAACTACAAGCACTAGATTACACTGATACACGGCTTAAGCCATGTGTGTGTACAGCGAGACAACAAGCGAGACCAGCTTTCCAACGATATCTGTAACCGTACACCATACCACATCGTTTGTCCTGTTGCCTTTAAGTTGAGCGACGGGAGAAAACTTTCATCGGTGCTGTGTAATGAAAATACGAGTGAGCGAAAAAAAAGGGGCCAACTACACATTCCCAACCCGCTAACCCACAACGGAACCCTTTGGAACCCCTGCGGAAGATCTCCCACCTCATGAAAACTCGTCACTCTACGTTGTTGTCAGTGTCGACCGCGTGCTAAGGAAGGAAGGAAATGAACAAAGATGTCAACAAAGTGATTGTGCTTTTCCTGGCATTTCATCTTTTCGCATCCGCTTCCGGCTGCGGGTTGCTTTATCTAATCGCACATTCGCTGCGTTGGGGTGAGATTGGCACAACATGTCCGGAAGATAGTTCCTCCTGCTTCTGCACACGCGGGACGATACTCGCCATGCGTCTGGAGAGACGTTGCCTAATTTCCGTCGCTAAATGTTTTTGGTTTCATTGCTCGCATCCTGTCACTACCGGTGAGACACGGTAGCGGGAGCGGGCTTCATCTTGGCTTGTTTCGGTATGTTCCGGAACCAGTTGTTTAGGCCTCAGCTCAACAAGGGTTCTGGGAGCGCCGGTTATGCGAGCAGAAAGGAGATTGAGAGGTGTATTTTAAACTCATTTTCGACTCAACACATTTGATTGGGAGATAAATACGGTAGGTAGGTGGTTTATCAAGCTGGATAACTTTGAATCACAGGGATTTCAAGAATCGAGTAGGAAACTTTGAACCATTACGGGACTCCAGAGAACTGGAGTAGATTACTCTTGTTGGATTTTCTTCAAACAAAGGTATTATCTTTCCAAGTATTTCTCTATTTATTAGTCATGATGCTACGGCTGAAGAAACAAGCGTAAAGTGGACTTCGTATTCTTATTCTTCTGTTTTATAACCTCTTGTCTTGACCGCCATTACATGTGGCCTTCAGCTCCGTATAGAGGATAGAGGATTATACCACGGACTTGTAGTAAAGAGTCCAGGAAGCTGGAGTTCGCTACCGAACTGAAGTATTTCCTCACAAAGAGAAAAAGAAGAAGAATAAGAATTTTCATTCATTTTCATTCTGGTCCTTCAGTGCAGAAGCCCGGATTTGCTTCTGCTTCGACCATCGGACCGCTCAAATGCGTAGAACCTAATTGATCTCTTAAGTGATTTTAATAAGACAGAATAATCCTCCCTCAAACGTCTGTAGCAACTCAAGCCCGAATAAGTCTTTGAGGTATTTTTCACTCTGTTAAAACTCGAAGTGATATTAATAACTTAAAAGATAAATGTCATCACGTCGAATTCGATTTAAAATTTAGCTCCTATCCAATCATTGGTATGCCATTTGGAAAGGGGCTTGCCGAATACGCTTATAATTTTGTGAAAATGATTCACATACCCCACACTCCAAATGGAAATCCTTCCAGAAAGGAAATAATCAACTTCCATTACTATTCAAATTCCACCACAACCAGCAGCATCATCCATTTCCATCCATTTCCAGCTGCTGTCAGTGTCGACAGGCTGATGAGTGTTTGCACATTGTATCATCTTCAATATTTTGACAATAATGCCTTCAATGTTGTTTGATGTGTCTACGTGCCCCACCATGGCGTGTGTGTGTGTGCTCATCTAATCCGTTCGTGCCTTTCACATCTCCTTTCTTTTGACACTCGAAGTAGACTGAAAAGACAGAAACTCCATTTTCCAGAAGCCGGCAGCCCTTTTGTCCTTTTGTTCCGATTTTTCTCCTCTCCGTCTCGACTTGGACGAGAGACATCCGACGTGTGGCACATCCTTTTCGGCGTGTTCGGCCGGGACGAGCAAATGCATGTAAATTGAGTAGCAGGGCGGTACGGATATTTGGTGTGCTGATTCGCCTCCACGAGCCGATGCATGGAATCGATGCCATGTGTCGACGACTTTGCAAAACCCGCTTACGATAGCTTTCCCAAACCGGGCACAAGAAAAGCTGTGAATCAGCTTTAATTCCGCCCTTTGGTTGCTCCATTTTGACAGTCTACACGGGGAAAATTCGAAGAAAAAGAACGAGCTTAGATAAGACCGGCCCAATAATCGAATCTCACGAGTACGAGGAATTCCCGAGCACCGAATCGAAATCGAAATGGACGCCAATTGTTAAGTATCGCAGCAGAAAAAAAACGAGTTGGCAGAAAGTGTTGAGGGCCTTTAAAGGAAAGTTCTGGCTGTGTCTAGTCTCTCGTTTGCATATATTCTCGTACCCTTTTCCTTATCACACAACCGGAGTTAAAGGTCGTCTGAATGGCCACCGGAAAAAAAGCTGAGGATCGTAAGCTGGCCGTAAAGTGACACTGCTTCTTCTACCCTCCAGAGACTGTAACGAGTCCTGTGAGTGTCTGCAATCGGTGCGAGATCATAAGATTCCGATGAATATAAATGTGTATCGGTCGTGGTCGTGTGTGGCTCTCTGTATCCGATTTAGATTCGCCCGTTCCAGCCCCAAAAAGGAAAACTCAACCACCCACAGAAGTAATATCCACCAGCAAAACGATAACGAGCGAACTTTGCCGTTTTGTGGATTATCCTGGCCCATTTTTCCATTCATACTGTCTTGCTCGCCCACTCTCTCTCTCTCTCTCTCTCTCTCTCTCTATCACTCTATCTCTAGCTCGCTCAAGTCTACAGCAAACAACGGAAACGGAACTCGAGTGTACTTTACAAGCTCACATGGCTCACATCCGAAGGTTGTATGAATTTTGGAGGGTATTGAATATGTATTATCATCCCTTATTCCTGTTTATTCGGTCCAATTACTGTGACAATTGCTTGGGATTTACTGTCCGCCACCAACGCCACCAACTACCGTCCGAACCCGATACCAATTCTACAGCTACTGCACGCAAGAGATTGTCTTAATAAATTGAATCCGAGACCGAGACCTCGAGTGGCAGCAGCACATTTTTCATCGTTGGGAGGTTCATTGTTGCAAAGAGGAAGCATAAAGAATAACATGCCCAAATGTATGCAACAGGATGCAGAAAAGATGCATCGACATTGTAAACTCCCCGGCCGAACCCAGCCCGTTTGCCGAGTAAATACTGCATCAGCAAGAACAAAATGGAGAAAATAAAAATTAAACGAACTGCAATGCTCTATGCAATCTCACCCTACGACCCACTCGAATGGATCGTTCGATCAATATTTATCATTGATCCTGGGAATCGTTTTTGCACCAAGCGGACCTGCCCACACGGAAATGAACCACAATCAATCGTTCGAAGGCAAACATTTCAGACAAAAATCTTCAACTTCAAAACACTCGATTCGTTGCCGAGGGTTCGGCAGCGGGAACTCGTTGCTAAAATCATACCGCTTCATGTTTGTTTTAACAACATGCTGTTTGCTGTTGTCCCAACAAAATCCCATTTTTTTCCTACCCGGAAATAGATGATGAGTATGAGTGGGTCCTACCTTATAAAAGTGGACGGAAACGGCATATCCTGAAGCATTACGAGTTCCACAACGACTGTCACCCGAAAAACAACTCTAATCAAGCCGGAAACCGACCCAAACACACACACGCACAAACACCAGGTGCCCAGGGTGGTGATGAAAAGTAGGCCACACACTCACGCACAAAATCAACCCTATTCCGCATGTCCGAAACATTGATGTCCGAAAGAAAGGCGCCTAGTGGCTCTTCTTGTGGTCTTCATCGCCCTGGAACTGACACATCGAAAACAACATGGCAGGGACCAAGCGTCCGATGACTACTTTTCGATACATATTTATCAACACTTCACGGTACTGTTTGTCCACCGGAATCTATGTGTCTAGTACTTCGGAAACCTAGCCTAAAGAGAGCTGAGGGGACAATCCACCGGCAGGAATTGAACTTGGACCGGCTTTTCGAGGCTCCGGTATCTGTATCGATCACTTTTTAAATCAATATTGTTCTTAACTGCTGCTTGACCACAGGCGAATTGCTTGTGACGACGTCGACGACTACGGAACGTACCGTACCAGAATCTGTCTCTGTTCAAGGGCTTTCCCTTTACTTTGCTGTTTTGCTGGCTGTGTTTTGTGTGTCTTCACCCGGAGGGCCTAAATCCGGGGGACGACGTGATTGACAGCGTTCTAATAAGAATTGCAGTACAAAGCAATCCGTTCGGGGCCGGGTTTTGCTGGTGTCTGCTGTCATCGTCTGGCGTTTGTCCCAAGCACCGAGATCAAACAGCTGAAGCGATTTTTATCCTTTCTTTTTTAAGCGTCAGCAACCCTAAACGCTTCCCCAGTGCAGTGCGTTATTTCTATCCCGAGCAATGCAATTAGTTTCGATAGGCAAACATAAACAATCGAAGCAGCAAGCAGCAAGTCACAGCAATTTCTTCACCATGTCCTGCGCCATGTGAGGGGAGAAATAGAAACAAAAGTCCCTGTGACAACGCTCGCACCCATTATTGCTTCTTGTCTTACTTCGAATGCAACTTAAGCTTCAAACCGATCGGATGCCGTTGTTCAGTAGAAAATTAATTTCAATTGTACGTCAAGAAACTCTCACACACACACACCGAGAGCATTATCGATTCGTTGTACTGCTCCAAGCATTCTTTATAGCATGCAATCTAATTAACATTTCCTCGGTATATATCGCCATCGGCCTCACTGTGCCTCATTTTGTGCCAGTCCTGGCCCGCACACGAACTATCCATAGAAATTCCACTGCAAAATGGAAGCCTGTGTTTTACCGAAAGACTTATTACTGGTAATTGCATTTACATTGAAAAGGAAGCTACACGGACTGTAACATGCATTATGAATGCACGGCGCTGTACTTCGTGAATGTATTTCCACCATTTTCTCTACGAACAATCAAATACTCAGGATGGAGCCAATCAACAACAATCGTTCGATTGCAGGTCGCATTGACTATTGCCCTACTCGAAAACTCTCCAGCCTATAGCGGGGTCTAGAAAGATGGTGGAATATTTAAAATTGAGTGATTTCTCTATAATCAAACGAAATTGAATTCGTTTCGTACGAAAAAAAGAAGAATCTCTCATCGTTGGGTTTTAACAGTGAAGCGATTCCCGGAGCAGTAGCCTCATTCTGAAACACGCCTAAAGGTATGCAATTGACAATGTGATACGCCTGAATGCAGGCAATTCCATTGCTTGTTTAGTAGTGCTCTTGTCGCCTGTTTACACTAATGATAGCTAATTTACACTGCAATTACCGTGTACTTCACCATGTACTCGCCGAAACCAAATATTATTCACCATAGCTTATTATTTTGTCGTAAATTCCCAACCAACATAATACACGATTTGAGGGATTTGGAGGATAAAGTAGATAAAAAAGCCCTACCACAAAAAAAAAACTTCGAATCGTAGGTGCATGTTTATTAAAACTAAACCCTGCCTGTCCTGGAAAGGCCTGCCCAATTATCCGAATCAAAACTGTTTACCTACCTCGTGATTGGAAAGGCAAACAAAACACCCTGCCCCCTATGACCCCCGTGTGTGTGTGTGTGTGTGGGTTCGGGGAGGCACACTTTGTCAACAGCAGTAAAAACAAAAACCTCAAAACATACACCATAAAACATGGCGATCACAACTCTTGTGCGCGTCCCGCAAGCACCTACATGTTCGCGGCTGGTATTGCTGTATTAACGATTCGATTTCATTACCGGAAGAAGAGGCCAGCACCAACAGTGCACGATGATTAAACCGTGAAACGGATCGTATGGAATAAATCACCGCTGCATCAACGGGGCAGTAGAAGGTCGCGCGGTGTGGACATGATCCGAGCGGGACAACACAACTGATGCGATGTCCCATCGAATCGTGGGTGCCGTTTTGCGATGGCGTCCTGGCAATTACGTGCACGGTGCAACACGGTGCGAACGAAGCGTACCGTACCGGCATTGCCCTGGACAACGATTGTCGCAAAGTCTGACAACGAAAAGCGGAGAGAAAGAGAGAGAGAGAGAGAGAGAGAGAGAGCGAAAAAAAGATTGCCAGAACTTTACCGCGGGACCGAGGACATTCACGGTGGACACGTGCTGCTAGTGTGGAGTTTTCTCGTTCGTGAAACTGAAAAATAGTATCGGCAATATAAAAGTTATTAGCGTTATTAAATTTTACGATTCAAACGTCTGTTGCGTTCTATTTGGTTCCATCCCCATTCGCCGGTCCCTTTTTTCCGGAGTTGCTGTACCGACCGTTCCGTTTCTTTGGCAACGTGAGTGTTTGTGTGTGTGTATTTTGTGAGAGAATTAGTCTGCTGGAGTTTGGGAGCACACCATCATCCCACCACGAGACCCCGGTAGCTGTAGATTGTTTTCATTGGCACAAACATTTAATGATGATGACTATTCGATTTGTTTCGCTGCTGCAGCGCCAGTGGAAGGGTGGACAAACGACCAGGAATCACTGGTTCGAGCTTTCCAGCTTTCCTTTCCTGCTCCTGGGAGTTTGCTGGGCTTAGGTGAGCTGGAAAACATTCGGAAAAATGTCGATCCAGTAAGCCAACCAACAAACACAAAAAGAATCTTCTTCTGGATGTGGAGTTTTTGTGGAGGCGTTCGGGTGGCGCAATTTCGACACTTCCGTGACACTTCCGTGACACTTCCGTAAAGGAGCGTATGAGTTTAAGCTTCCATTTTCTTTTTTTCTTGGTATACTAACACTACGAGCACGAATAGCGCTTATATTTGTTTTAATAGCATTTGTTTTTCAAAAACCCAACAAAAGCACATCACAACCAGCGGTGTCGTGTCGGATTCTTCCCAACAAAAGATCGTGTGTGTATGTGTGCATCTACTCGATATCGCCATTTTGCCGCTCTGTTGCCATGGGTGATAATCATCTTAACGGCGCTTTTCTGCTCGTTTGAACATCGAACGTCGAGCGAAAGCGTGTGCCAGCCCGGCCGGGACTGAGACTCAAACACACACACACACACACACACACACACACACACAGACAGATTATCGCAGCCATTTAATGTCGATGATGATTCGATTGTGGATTTGTATTTTTATCGCTCTGGACAGATAGCATGAGTGCTTGAATTTTGGGTGGAATTGTGCCACTCGTTCGTTCATGGCGATCGTCAGAACGTGCTGCATGTTTTTTAGAGAGCTTTGACCAATTGCTATCACCTATCTAATTGAGTGTTTAGTCTGTAAATTGCATTTTGGAGCTAATTTCGAATCGGAGTTATTCTCCGGTCAAAGCTACGTGTTTATATCTCGCACATGTCTGTTCATGATCTCTCTTCAAAGTTGGAGATATTCCACCAAACAAAAACTAACCGTCTGTCCCGCTAATAAAACATATTTTGGAAGTAAAAATATTTCAAAAAAACCACCACAACTAGAAACGTGAGAAAAACAAATAGGCTTTATCAAAAAACAAGGCGGCTGTCTCTGTGGTGCGCGCGAGTGAAATATAAATATTTGAAATTATTAACAAAAACGGAAGCACATACTTTTCCCGTTCTCACACAGACACACACACACATACACGCACAACGTGCAAAAGAGCATAAATTCATCGGATGGCAAATATGCAATATGCTGCTGGTGTGGCCAACTCGGGCTGTTTCACTTCCGGAATTGCTTCACCCCTCCCCCTCACCACCCTCCCGAAAAAACCGGAGCCTTCCTAAGATGTACCAGACCAGACAACAACAACAAAAAACCCAACCCCTGGCCAGGGTCGGCCGTTTCTATCTGAAAATAAAAATTGCATCCCATCCATAATTCTCCTCAATATATCCTTTTGAACCGTGGAGGAACCGGCACAAAGCCGAAGAACAGCTGGTGGTTGGGAAAAGCGAGGTGGACGCTTTTCCCTTTGATTTACGTGTACGTGAGTGCACGCTTTCGCACGCTTTTCTCTCGTACTGTCCGTCGCTTCCGGCCCTGTGCAGCTCTTCCGGTTCGGTTAAATATAATTCAATTATTTCATTGCTGAACTTCACCCTCTCGCTTTGTGTGTGTGTGTGTGTGTCTGTGTGTCTGCATAAAAATCCACTCCATGCGCGATCACAAAGCAAACAGAAAAAACACACACACACACACACCGGGTAAGCGGCCGGGCGTCTATTTGTATTTGATCATGTGCTGGAATCCGGAACGGTTGATTCGATGTGCAGGAAAGAATGCAACCGCACGCGAGAACGTTCTGTTCGCTTGCTGTTTGTTGGTTTCTCAATATATGCGAATTTTTATCTTCCACCGACCCTGCTGCCGACCCTTTGGCGTCCTTTGATCAATGCATTCCCTGGGCTTTTGAATCTCCCCTTTTTTGTTCTGTATTAATAACATCGCGATGAGATTATTGGTCTCCGCACGGGATGGGACGGAGTTTGCCTCGAGCACCGATTATGATACAACAACACGATGATAATGACGATCTGATGATCAGCGACAACGATCGTGATGATTTGGCGTTGATAGGGAGCCTTGTTATGCGGCTTCGAGTTTACTGGCAGGAAATGAAAAGAAAGAGGATATGCCAAAATTGGAAATTCTGACCTACAGTTCGCTTCGACCGCAAGAACTCAGTGATGGGTTTTACGGATTTTTGTTAGTTTCTGCCAACGCTCCGAATTACACAGTTCGACTTTTGTGTTGACATTGATTGAGGTTGGCCCCGCGGGTAGTACGAGCACTACAGACAACGGTCAGCGCCAACACGACAAGCGCCAACAAAAAGCGACTTCCGATGAGTGTAAAATTAATCGAACGAAAACACCACACAATATGGAAAGCGATGAAAGGATGCACAGACGCCGGGGACAGGGACGTACGCGCACGAGACCACAATAAAACAGAAACGCCGAACGAAAGCACTGGGAGCACTTGAAGCCGCTACAGCGCCATATTTAACAAACGGATATAAAGGCAGAGGGGTAAGAGTGCCTTTTACTCACCACCGTTACAGGGTTTTACAGCAAAGTTAAAAACTTCAACAGGTTTTCCAGCAGATTGGATATTTTGCGTCTGTGGATATGAACTTCATTTTTGTCAAGCGATATTTCAACAGTCCTCGATATCCGCGAAGAACTCTTGAGGTAAAAGAAACCAAAAAGGAGGAGAATCCGACTAGAAATTACAACACAAAGGATGTGCAACCAAGTAACTATCACCAACTCTTCCGAGAGTTTTAAGTCTCCCTTCAACGAGAGTAATGCTTCAAATCTCCAACATACCAGTAAGGGATATTCCTTCTGAATATTCACGGCTCCCAGGCTCATTTGATTATAGGTAAGGCCTCTTCTCTCCCATGTTGGATCAAAACTCCTCTCGGAAGGAACTCAATGCCCCTAACGAGTCTATATGGAAAATTCTCCTCTAAAATCTAGATAATCATTGTACGGAAGACATTGGCTCGCCCAGATTAGATCAACATCAGATCTCTCTTCTTGACCTAACGACCTCTTAAGGTCATGACTGCCATTCCTGGTTTACTACACTAAAAGCTTCCGTGTAGTTGAATAGTCAGTCCTCACTTCGGGGGAACGACCGGATGGGATTTGAACCCCGGTTCTGTCGTGGTTCATGCTGAAACAGTCATTTACAGAAGCGAAAAATGCTGCTTCCATGTTAAAAATCCCCGCAAAACCCTGTATAAATTGCACAATGCAGGTTTGGGAACAATGTTTTTACAGCTGCAACTATCGCGCGATTGATTTATTTTCTCATGCATCGTCTTCTTTTTGTAAGCAAATTCGCGCTACCACTGGACCACTGGACCGCTGGACTTGTGTGTGAGAGAGTGAGTCGAGAAAGAAAGAAAAAAACTCTCACACACAGCGCGGAAAAATGGTATAAATCAGGAACAATATCCCTTTTTTCTCGACCGCAGGCAGAGTCGAATATTGTTTGATTTAAGAGGAACTTTTAGTGCTATAATGGTTGGCTGGGTTGGGGAACAAATGGAGAGTAAAAAACCCTACAAAAACACACAAACACACACAAAGCACACGTGTAAATGGCAGGTAATGTATGGGTGAACAACGACGCTTTCTATTGATTGATTCGCTCTACAACCCTGTTTTCCCTTTGTCGCCATTGGGCAACAGTTGGTTCGCATTCTCTCCCTCTCTTTATGTTGTCTTTCCCTTCTCTTTCGCACGCACAACAACACAAAAACCCCCGATGACACAGAAGAACGGGTTGGAAATTATTTTTTCCAACCCCGCTCGGTGTAAAAGAGAAGATACCGCAGTGACAAGGATTTTTCACTCCAGCTTTATCCAGCAGAAATGCAATTTTATGCACCCCAGAAGTGCAAGTGTTGCATAATAATTCATCACCATCTCCCATCACCAAGAGAGGAAAACAAAAAGCAAAAGAAGAAGAAAAAAAGCGAATGCTCCGGAAAATGTGATGCCGGAAAACGGTGCGAAAAATGGAACATAATTTTTAAAACCCATCAAAACTTTCACGACCCACCGTTCGCCGGTCCAACCCATTTTTGACCCATTTTATTAGCACCTTGCTGCTGTTCTTCCTTTCGCGCTTATCTTCAGCTCCGTTTTTCGTTGGTTTATAGTTTTGCTGGGTCTGAAGTTTGGTTGCGCGCCTTTGCCTAGTGATTTCTCCGCTTTCGTTAAAAGGCCCCGGCTCATCCTGTAAACTTTCTTCGAATGCTCTTAACTCCCGGACCTCGCTCGAGGAAGATGTTCACGGTACGCACCAGGTACTGTGTGCAGTGGAAAGCTGCTAAGCTCTGGAAATAATGATCTCAAGCTGTACGGGGGCCGTCTGATGGAAGCCACCGAAGTTGATCCTTTCAAAACATGCTCGGGAAAATAGTTTTACAACACCCCTGTTTGTTGGAGTGTTGCTGGGGTGTTGCCTGTTACGATACGAGCTAGCAGGATTAATTATCTTGCTGTTTTTGGTTTAAGTTCTAAAGCTTTAATGCCGGCCAAGTAAATAGCACTATTGGTTTACATGCATAAAACAATACCTCCGAAGCACAAAGCCTTTCCCCGAACAGATTATCCGCCTAATGGGAAAGGACCAATTCTTGCCTTTTCTCGCCGCTCCGGTTCACACTCGGCCGGGGCTATAGATAGCTACTTTCTGTGACGTTTTGAGAATTATCCCCGTTTCAATTCGAAATTGAACGTTTGGCGGATTATTTTCCTGCCCGTTACTTTCTCCGCTCACTTTTTTATCGACAACCTTAGCATAAAAGCACGATGACTTTCTTGGTGTTTTTTTTTCCTGAAGAGCAAAAGAGATGAAAGGAATCCCAAAAACCCAGGACGACCTGCCCTAAGAAGCCGCTTGAAGTCAACGATGTAAAGATTCCTCGCACTTCATAAAGCCGGGAATATGATTAAAACGTAAAACTGCTGCCTGGATGTCCCGAAACGTTTTATTGCTACCCGAATGCCGGCGAAAAGCGAAAACCCAAAGCTCGGAGACCGTGGCCCAGGAAATCCTTCACTCTCTGATTAATAGGAAGATACCGAACCTGGTAGGAATCCGAGAAGAACAAGCTTCGGGACACCCGCAATTGGGACACGGAACACGGATTCGGATAAATATTGGCGCCAAGTTGAGTTTTTCCCTCCCGATCGACCCTCGCTCCCAGCAGGGGAAAAAAGGGCACAGGGATAATAATAAAGAAAAAAGATTTTCCCCCTCCCATCCTCAGCTACCATGCCAGCCACCTCTCCGTTGTATACAAATCTCAGTTCCACGTGGATTCAATCAGAAGAGCCACCACAAGAGCGAAAATCTCATGCCTGAGTTTGCGTGATTGGGAGCTGTAGGAAGGTTTTGAGCAGTAGCATGAGAAATTTGTACCGGAAAAACCCCCGGAAAATAGCAACACACAGGCGGGTGGCATCAAAGGCCATCGGAACGGCAACTTTCCTGGTGCGGCTGGTCCGTTTTTCTTCCGTAGCCAGCCGAAACGATAAGAAATCAGCAAATCGGTTTTTGGCCTTCCAATTCGTCCGTTTCCTCAACGGATTCTTCGGCGAAAGAGGAAAAAAGGAACCAACACACACACACATAGCGACTTAAAATGCAAAGCACTCCGATCGGGGAACCAATGTGAAGACCCTTCATTTCTTCCACCCGGGAAAAAGAGGCACCAACCGCGCGCGCGCTCGGCAAAGATGGATATGTTTATTTTCGTTTAATGTTCGCCAAATCTCCGAATTTTCACAGCGTCCCGGTGGAAGGATGGGGTTTCCCTTTATGGCCCTCCAATCTTTGCCTATCCGGAATCTTTGTGCAAATTTTTGGCATCCCCCGTTACCCTCTCTTTTACTCCTTCCAAGTCCTCGGACAACCCTTTTATAAAAAAAGATGTATGTTAGCTGGTTGACTTCTAAGGAAAGGGATTTTCCCTCCCAAAAAAAAGGAACTTTTCCGGCGATCAAACAAAATTGGCCCACACTCTCTCGTACAAACACACACACACACACACACACAAAACCAGTGTTTGCGTGAACCCATGTGGGTAATCGCCGACAGCTGAGGCACAAGTATTTATTTTAACAAAATTTATTTTCCAATCATGATGTTCCAACGACCGAACCTGGCGGGAAAAAGTGCAAACATCTGCTCCCTCACAGCACCGTAGCACGTTAGAGGGCACGGGCCGTGAATTTCGTACCATTTTGTGCCATTACTCGAACCGTAAAGCACTCGAAATTGCGCATCAAATTATATTTTCTCGTGGAAGTCTTCAATCTCTGTCCGAACTTCGTCACCCAATGGTACCTCTATTTATGTATTTTTTTTTTTTGTTTAAAAAAATGCTCATAAGATTTCAAAGCTGTTAAAGCAAAATTCAAAATTGAAAAAAATTCCCTCGAGAAAACGGTAAAAGCTTCAAAATTGATCATAATTGAGAACATTCCATACAAACATGCTCTATCTGTCATTTGCACTACAGGCGTTTATGCATGTTAGTTAATTACTTCCATGAAGTTGCAAGATTGACTATGTAAAATATGCTGCAATTGTTCTATCACGTCGAATATCAAATAACGATCAATTCCTCCATCTTTAGCTAAAAAAACCTCTAAGAATTATACACTGTCAAATGAATCTCTTAGTTCTCCACAAGAATTATAGGAAAAATCGCGAAAATTCACGATCCTCACCAATCACATGATCTTGTTAAATCCCATGATTTTTTTCATATTTTTGTCCTGAGATTTACTCTATCTTGAGTGATGTTGGCATGAAGTTGAAGTATTTTTCATTTAAGAACATAAAGCCAACACACATACATATTAAAGAACAACCCCTACAGTTGAAGTTGCACACCAGACCTTGATGAAGACTTTTATTTAAAAGTTTATAGTGAAGCATTCTGAAGTCAACTTATCCTATTAATTTATCATGTGGCGACAATATCTTAACCTCTTGCATTTTTGTGAATTCAATTGAAAAGTTCTCTAAATCAATTTTTTAAACAAACTTCCCAGAACAAAACCATCGTTCCAACAACTAGAACGTGCTCTAATCGTAGGATAACGAACACACAGATTAACTCCAGGCCCGAAAAATAATTACATTTGAGCTGTGGGGAGAGGGACGAGCTCTCATCTTTCCGGAAATCACTCCACGATGCATAATCCTAGGGTATCATGGCTCTTTTTCCCAACAATCAAATCAAAACCTCTTCCGTAAGGATTTTTTTTTTTCGTATCAAATCAACTCCAGAAGAGCCCACTTCCCGAAATATCTTCCTGCTGTGAGGGAAACAAAAAATAAACAACAGAACCGCAAACAGCTTTTACCGGCAGGCGATTATGGTTGACTTTCGGTAATTAAACACGACTGCTTCCTTCTTTTTTCTCTCTCTCTGCTGCTGCTCCGTCACTCACACTCCACCAGGCGGTGACCTTTCATCAGCGTTTCAACGAGCATTTAGGGTTTCTTGTTTTTTTTCTGCACCCATCTTCGTGTACCCTTAATTACTTTCTATTTGATTAATTTTGAAGGCTTTACCGAAAAACAACCTTTCCCGTTCCCCGGGTTGATCAAAATTGAAAGCTGTCCGCTGCTCCGAACGCTACAGAACGGACCAGGTGAGCCTCGTGGTGGTTATTATTGACCGCTCGCTGAGTAACGATATCTCATCGTTCGGTGGCACTGTCGTTTTGTTGATTGCTTTCACGAGCCAATCCAGCACGTTCACCACTTCCCTCGCTTTCGTGCGGTTCGTCCGGCCCCGGCAAAACCGGGAATCTTAAGTATTATTATGCAAATGGGCGAGCTGTCGCATGGCATTAGTGTGGCAAAATTTTCCACCGGAAGATCGTACCACCAACGGCTTGTGGCGGCTTTAGCTGCTCTTCTCTGACAGGGACAACCAAGGGCGGGCAGTGCGAGAGGTGAAACTAAATTGAAAACATCATCAACTCCGCACGATGGAGACGCACGATCTTTCTGGCGCGTAAGCCGACTATAATGGAGTGCCAACGGGATGATAATTGCTGCCAATTAATGGAAGTCTTCCACCGGTGCCGGGATCTTGTCTGCGTGCGACTTAAGCCACCATGAAAACGGCACCAGAAAATCCTTCCTTTAATGAAGAACTGGTTGTTTTGGGAACGTTAGGAACCACAACTGACGTCCACACGATGGAAGACACATCAAAAAAAAAAAACAAAACACGGGGCATCACTTTACTCACAACTCTAAAGCGTGACTGGGATTTGGCTCTAAAGCGGTAAAGATTATCCTAAAGTAACACGGGTATTTACACACATACACCGCCGGTTAGTTAAATGCGGAACTCGAAGTTTCACCCGTCCGCCATTTCCTTTTTGCGAAACAAAAAGCGAAAATAGAAGCAAAAACTAAACAAATGAAGGTTTATGCACACCCCCATGCAAGCGACATGCAACACTTGCCAAACGGCACACTGTACAATGAGTCCGGAAGTTGGAAAGTGGCCACAGACACATTCACACACACATACAGCTACAACCAGAACTCCAAAATGAACGGAAAAAAGGTACAATATTTAAATATGTGACTAGTAAACTAAGCAAAAACACACTCCAAACCCAAGCGTCCTACCCTTGGGGGTGACCACACCACACCCACCATCACCCTTCTCCTCGAAAACAGTCCATCAAACGGATGGAGGGTCGAATCAGGAAAAGCATTATGGCCGAAATCTCTCGACTTTTGCTGCAACCAAAAACTCAAATAGCTGAATATTTCACACATACACAACCACACACACACACAGAGAGATGCACTCACACGAAACAATGCTTCTTGCTCGATTTCGGACCAGCAAGTCCCGATGCAAGTCCGGTGCCGCTTTTTGCATTCATGCATGTATGCATAACAAAGCAGCGGCAGCAGCAAACGGCGCTTTTTTCCTCCACGGTTTTTCCCGAGATGGAAAGCGTTTTACGCATACAACAAGCGGGACGAGATGCAATTGTTGATTGATGCTGGCAAAAGCTAAAAGTTGTTTAAATATTTTTCACTCGCTCGGCCCGGCACCACCGCCAGTCACTCAAATATATGCACATTCGGGGAACAACCTCACTGTTGAGGAGGAAAAAAATAAAACCAACCAAGCCGAACACTCGCCTACACGCCATGTACGGTCGAAACCGAATGCAACACGCTCTAAGCCGATAACGGATGCAATGGTGGGAATCATAGTGTGTGGGCCCGGTTTCTAAATTGTCGACCAAACCGATTTAGAACCAACACTCCGCACCAGCGGACGAAAAAGCTGGGTAGCCGAGAAGAGTACGGCTGCGTCGGGAAATGATTTGAAAAACACTCCAAAAAAGGGAACGATTTGCACGGATTTGCACCGTACAATTTATCCTGGACAATGATCGGCGAACCTGAAAAAGAAAACCCTTTCGGGAAAAAACAACTTTACACTTTTGACGTGGAACTTTGATGAGTGATAAGAAAAAGATGACGCTTCTTTTGGGGAAAAATGAGATGGTAATAAATTCTTCTCGATGCGGCGCAAGAACCCTTAATGAATTTGTTGGAAAACCGACGAGTTTTTCGCTCGAAAGCTTTACGATGTATAAGAACCTTTCGAACGAATCATTCCTCTCACCATGCATTTGATAATGACTTCTACCGAATCCCATCCATAAACCCAAAGCGCCAACATCTCTTTAAAGCTGCAACGACGCTATGCCACCGTTTTCTGAATCAAGGACACACGGACGAGCATTTGCCTTCCTTGCCACGAGGCTCAGCGTGCGGATTGCAATTTAAAGTTCACCCCGTTCGATCGGAGTTACGGAGCATGAGTTTGGAGTTTTGCGTGCCTTAAGACCCGACGCTTAGACGGACATTAAGCTGCGAATTGGCTTCGTTACCAGAACTAAGCGGATGCTCGACTTTGCTGCCTTGGCGCCGTAGCACCGAATCCATTGTCGACACTTCTGGTTGGTGAGCTGCTGGAATCTGAGAAACATGACTTTAATGCGCTTCGCCATCATCAAGGCAATCCCACCAAAGGCAAAACAGGTACGTTCACGGAAGTTGCTATTAAAATCGAATATGGACTAAGTTTTCATGCTTAGTGCCGTGTACGCCAGAGCATGACGCTATTCCAATCCATTCACCACACACACACACGCATGCAACCTCGTGCAGCTGCTTTTACGTGCAAACTGACCAACTTGCGAAAAGGTAACGCACCGACGCTACGTAACGCTTTATCCGTCCACAAACGTCCTTCTGCATTACAATGCCGAGAAACAGGACACTCTCCCCCACGTCTGATGATGGGATGCGGCGGCACGTGAAGGCGGTAGGTTAGACGTGCAAAAAGCAAAATATATGTACCTACATGCTGCCTCTTCACTCTTTTCTCCGAAACTTGCCCTTCGCACGAAGAATCCGGCAAGCTTCATTACGCCCTGCGTTGGCAAGCTTTGGCGAGAAGCAAACCTAAACACTGTCCGGGGCTGCTATCTGTTTCTTGCCACCCGACCGGACCAGACCGAGACCGGACCTGGACTTTGTTCATTTTAATAGGAATAAATTCATTGCTATAATAACTTCCAGTCCAGTGTGTGTGTGTTCGGTTGCTTACTTACTACTCCTCACAACTAGCCAGGGAAGAACATTCGTTCTAATACATTTCGTTCTCTCTCTCTCTCTCGCTCTCTTTAACCATACGTCCGCCCAACCGAACCACACAACAGAAACGCCCCATTTGGACCAAAAGAAAACTTAATTAAAACAATTATCGTCCCCTCGTGCACCGCGCGATGCAGCCTACATAGTTCTCGGCTCGTCCGGGAAACGGGCGAACAAGCTGCCTGGGAAAAGCATCCGTGCGATGATTTTCTAACGATCTACCATAGTTCATAATCTAATTTTCGGACCACATGTTTCATGCACGAACCACACAGCGTCCTTCTTTTACGCTTAAAATCACGTCTTTATGATCGTCTGCCGCTCGGTGGGAGTTCTAGCAAAGCACTCCCTTAGGACTGTACATCGATGCTTGTAACACTGTAGTAGCACGATCGCTCTGCAAAAACCCGGGGAGCAAATCTTGTATACATAATGCACCGAACAACGTAATCAAAGTAATGAACTACTGGGCGCCTCCATCAAGCCGCGTAACACCTCTCGATGGAGACGCCTGGTGGCGCACATCCTTCATCCTTTATATAATTGATTTCTTTTAACATTTTATGCATCAATTCCAGGCACTGCTACGCCATTTGCTGCTACCAATATTTAACGTCATTATACAACAATTAGCCAGCAATATCATTACCATGAAAAGCGAGCCAGAAGAGTAAACTTTGGCCACAAAAAGCAAATATTGAGCTTTCGAACGGTGGAAATAAACCAGAAGCAAAACACAAAAACGCCAAACCCCAAAACGTGCACCAATGCCTTCTTTTCCTTTTAGGCGAAAGGGAAAAAAAATATTTATATGCCCGCGCATAATCACTTGTTAACAGAGAAATTAATCTTCATTCATTTTCCTGACAGAATTAGGATAATTAAAACCGTAATTAAAACATTCCTGTTTGCACACGGCGAAGCAACGTGCAGTGTTTCGGTTTTTTTCTCTCTTTTTTTAGTGAAGTGAAATAAAGCGGGGAACATTTTTGTTTGTACCGACAAAAAAGGATAGCCGACTATAAAAACGATGATGGAACACATTTTTTAAGAAAGGGTGTAGCGGCTTGCTTTTTTGTTGGTTCCTTTCGCCCATCCCAAACCGAGACCATCGCTGACGCTTCTCCAGCACTTTAAGGGCAACGTTTGAAAGATTTCTAGCATGATAGCTCAACCGAATGAAACAAAGCAACGTCAGCATTCGAGGACGAACGACATTTCGACCGAGTTTCGTCCTTCAACACGATAAAGCAGACGTAGAAGGCGCATTGTAGACACAGATCGTGTCGCTTCCGTCGAAGCGATTGACAACGCAAGCGAGAGGAAAGCGATAAAAAGGAAAAGCCACTACCCCGAAAAGGAGAAAATAAAACTAAATCACCATTTTGCTGCTGGAGGTATGTAATGCTTCAAATAAATTACAACCGAATGCAACTTCAACCGACGGACGAACCCGTCGCCGACTTGTGCTGCATTAAGCGAAACAGATTTCCGGCTAGTTCTGGTGGGAAATCGCATTTCCCGCATTTCGCTTTGCCCGAAATTGAAAGAAAATTTCACCAACTTCCCGCGGACCAACCCGTCCCGATCTGAGCAACGCCAGCAACCGGGATCTCATTCAATATTTATTCTTTGCTGAACGAATCATTCCACCGCTGCCAGTGCTGCTGCTGCTGCTTCTGCTGCTGCTGACTACTGGTGCTCGCGGCAGGATAAGAATATGCGACTTAAGGCATCACTCGTCGGTACAGCAGCAGTAGTAGATGTCGCTTCTGAAGTGCATCTGTGGTGGAAGAAAGGGCTACTACGATATCGAAACTAAACGAAATAAATAGCAAACGAACTGGCAAGGGCTGGTGTACAATTTCCTACTCTGTTTGAGATCGTTCCACCCTCTCCATGGCAACGATCTGTGATGATGCGAATCTTCTACCTCATCTTGAAACGCCCGCTACCAAGTGCCGTTCCTGTGCAACAAAGCCCTTTCACTGTCGCTTTCGCAAATGCCAGAAGCTGATTCTTCGGTCACTGGTTCGTGTGTTCTCATCCACTAGCAGATACTGCCTAAGCTGCCGCCGACGTTGACGGTACGCTGGCTCGACGAATCCGTATCAAAGCACAGAGCACCGGGAGGTCTGTCCTTCCGCTTTCACCCATGCTCAATCGTTATTGTCCATTTTATGCGCCCTTTAGTTTCCTTCGTGAGCCATCTTCCGTCTTTTTTTTGCTTCTTTGTCCTCAGAACGATTTAAAACCCAGAGTTCGTTCGTCGCATGTCCTGCATGTTATCGTTTGCAGCCGAGACAGATCCATCCAGAATGCATCCCAAATCCTATGCATATCGCTGATCCTCGGGCCTTCTGCTGCCCCAAAGCACCAAGATGACAATTTTTCTTCTCATGTTTCATGTTCTCGTGGACTGCAAAACCTGCCCGCTGCCAGAGCCCTTTTTCTGGTACGCGTACGTGATGAATCCCGGCGATGGTGGCTGGCGGATGACGCCAAGATGTTTAATCGAGAATCTGTCCACCCCGCCCGAAGGGGTCCATCCGTCTGACGTTTGAGTGATGGGAATATTCTGTGCACGATTTTTCACTCACCGCCATCCCGGTGATTTCCCCCCGTTTTTTTTTTGTCTTACTTTTCTTGGGCAGCTTTAAGCCAGGACACCACGGCACAGCATTGTCCCGTAATCCTTGGAATACCTTCTGTCCTGTCCGTTTTACTCCTTCCGGTTGAGCGAATCGAGCACGCGGTATACTATTAATTGCATTTTCCAGTTTTCTACTTGCAGCAAGCGAGGGACAGATCCGTTTCATCCTCACCAGTGAGATGACTACGCCCCTCGGTGGGACTTCGGTGTCCACAGCATTCGGCTTTCAACATGACATTCGATTGAGATCTTGTTGAAAAATGAACACAGATCTGGGCCTGGGGGAGAGAACTACAAAAAATACCTTCCAACAATCATCATCACAACCACTTAACTCTACCGAGCGGAGTAGTGGGACAAAAAAGGTGAATGGCCGCCCTGGATAAAGGTGGATTGTTTTTACTGACCAACGACACAACATCCACAAGCATGCACGGTGAAACATTTTTCAAACGTAAAACCCACCCAAAACCGGAACTCTTTCCCAGTGGATTTAGGTGTGCCAGTTTACGCACATCACCAGTGTCCTTGTTATTTGTTCCTGGCCGAGGATCAGCTCCCAGCCCAACGCTCTGCTGGTGCTTGATAAATTGTAAAAATAAATTGAAAAACTTCTGCCCATAATCTCCAGGTGCGCTTCGCCTCGTCGGTACAAGAGAATTCGAATTGTGAATACTTTACGCGCCCTGTGGTCGCTGCTGGTGGATGCCGGTGGCCAAAGTGGGCAAAGTGTGGGATACACACAGAACTTCACAACGCTTCGAAACTTCCTTTTCTCGGGAGGCAAAGAAGCGCACAAAATAAATAATCACCACACACACACACAGCCGTGGATCCTCCGGCAAATCCGTGGTGCAACGGTTGGCTGTGGTCCGTGTTGTTTATGGTGTGCGTGGACGTGTGAGAAGTTGCAGACCCGGTGCAACCATGATGAACCGTTTTGTTTGAAAAATTTCTGCACCAACCTTCTGGCTTCTGATTTTATGAGTTTTTGGAAGCCAGTAAATCCCTCACGAATTCAGCGTGCGCCAGAGATACGGTTCCGTTCAACAAGGCGGTTTTGGAGGTTCAATCGATCGGCGTTCTTACCATCCATTCCAGCTGCTAGGTCAACCGTAATAGAATTCCCAATCATACCGACACACCCGAACGTCACTGGGCCACGGGCCTTAATGTATCACATCATTAGCCCCACGACAAGCTGCGAGTAATGCTCGTAATCCTGGACCGAAATATTATTTCGACATTATTGGCACGAGCGCATTCGATGCCCGCACATTCATCAGCCATTCGTTGCAAGGCATGCATCGCTTGCAAAAGGATTCGAAATGCAAATACAACCGCTGGAAAGACGTCCCGAGATAGGGGCTCATAGAAAAGCCGTCCCATGTCGAGAGGATATGAGATTTTCTATTCACCCGAAAACCACACACGCAACTACGATGCAACTGGGAGTGAGAGAGTTTCACAGTGCCGAAAATTCCGCGTGCAATTCTCATCGAATGTTGACACATTCCCAGATTGGAAATTATTCTTCGTCGCTGTGCGGTCTTTTCCCCAAGAACGAGGGATTGATTTTCGGCCAAACGATTCGATTCGCCACCGACACGTGTTCCCGTACGAGCGCGCGGGTTTCGGTGATGTGATTATTGGCAAATGGGTGTAAGCTGGGGGCGATAAGCGTTGTTCATTCATTCGCACCCGGTTCGCACCCGTGTTGACGACCCGGACCAAAAGCACGTCGGAACTAGTAACGGACCACACACATAGGTTGGTTGTCGGTGCACAGTAGCAGCCAATTTCGAATCGATACCACATCGATGCCTTCGGTTCGGTGGCTCTTCAAACACGAGTCTCTCACACGTTACGGTCATCCAAATTGCCATCAGCAGCCGCAGCTAGTTGTCATGCCTTCGATTTGAAAAGTGATTGAATTTCCCATCAAAAGAGCACCTTTTTTATTGATGAAAGGAAATAGGAATTTGGTTTAAGCTACACAATCCTAACCTCTCCGCTTCTAAAAAGTCTTAAATAAAGTAAAATGTTCGCCCACTCGCTCACTCACCCAAGTTGTTTAAACAATGCAAACACTGGGCGCTTGCACGGTCGCACGATCACAGTCAACAATGGTCGATTTTCGATGGCCGCATTTGAATGGAATCGAATCACCACCGACCAGCACTCCAATGTCCCCCATACAGAGCCATTAATTCGTTGTGAAATCTAGCGATTCGGTCAACCGAAAGCCGTTCCCGGGTCGGACACGATCCATGGGACGAACGGCCGGGTCCAAATGCCATCGAATTAGCACCGGAAAGTTGCTTGTGCTTCCGCGCACGGCACACGTCACGTGCCCTTTTGTTGGGTGTTAAGCACCACGGGGACGAAGCACGTTTCCGGAACTTCCCTGGAAGTGCAATCAACCGTTGGACCATTCGAGCTGAAATCGATTTTTATTTATTCGAAAAAATTGCACAAACTCTTTATTAAATGTAACCGAATGGATGTTGTTCGAATCTGCTTACCAAGAATCAATTAGACAGCCGTTTAATACTGGCCCGGGAAACAAAATGGCCGAAAACAGCAGGTAAAACAATTAATCATTCGACCGTTTCGCAATTCCACCACCGTCCGGCCAGGTACGGCTTCCCGGGAGCATGACCGAAATTAACTTCGCTTCATGCAATTGATCGATCAAATCAATTGATGGATTCTCGCCGGCCGCTCGCACCATCGCGCCCCATATTTCGAGCGTATTTTTAGGACTTCTCGCGTAATTCAATGATGATCGCAAACAAGCAATTGCACATTAGGACCAAACTTCGATCGGCGTAGAGTGGACGGTCAGCGGACAACGGCGGTATGCAGATTGATTTGTGCGTAAAGCTCAATTCCATCTCATCGAAAATATGAATTCCATTTGTCCCGCTGTTGTGTTCCTCCCGGGCGCCTAGGCCGCCATTTTGTGTGAGCGATTCCACGGGGCGCACACGCCCGTCACGTGGGGAAACGATCCGGAACTAGTAGTCCGGGGCTAATTAATATTCATGTGACCCAACAACAAGGTCCAGCTTACGTGGTGACACACACACACGCGCTTCGACCCAAGCCGGGAACTTGGAACGCGTGGAGCGTGGCTATTGTTTGACAGCGCCATTGCAATAGCCCCTGCCGAACGGGCAGCAATAGCCGGAAATGAATTTTCGACCGTGGTTTCGATTGCTCTTGGACAATAAAAGGATAAAGGCCACCAGGATTCGGTGAAACCGGTGTCGACAGACGCTGGTCCAGTCCAGCGCCACTTGATTGATACAATGTTTCGCATTTTGAAATGTGCCACCAGTTCCACGATTACGATTACATTCGTTTGCGTTTCGCTTTTTCGTTTGACTCGGGGTTTGGTTGGTAGAATGCCAGCGATGGTTCAAAGCTTCTTCCACTAACCGCATTTCCCAACCAAACGGTTGGGCGCACCTTCGTCGAGCGAGAGCCTCTACAATCCCCTATAATGGCACCACCAGTTTGGCCGAGGCTTTCATCGATACTCTCGCGCTTATCTAGCGGAGCTATTGTTTTCTAATAAATTTATGCATCCCTGGTGCTTTTCGTACACGGCCACGGCCTGGCCATTCTGCAGGACTCTCCGGGGAGGAAACCCGGACCGGAAACCAGGTGCTGGATGCGCCGGCGTTCCAGATGAAGTTATGATGGTCGCTTTGATGCCCGTCCCGAAGCGTCCGATATGGTGCTGGCACGGCCGGGCGACTTTAGCGATGCGATAACTCGAAACAATAGGAGGCCATTATTTCTTCCTGACCGGCAATAAGGCTTTCCCCCCTTTTATGGGTCTCACCGCGCGCTTAAGGGTTTAAGCCCAACGGGCATGTCGCAGCGCTAATTTCCTCCTAAGGTGCTCCACTCCGCCCAAGTTGCGGACATTTTGAGGGTACGCTAACAACATTCAATTAATTTTCTCCATTTCTTCACACTCGTGAGCTTTTGTGGGTGCTCCGTGGTCATCAAACCACGAGGGCAGAATAATAGGGGGCATCCAGAGCGAGGGACCAGATACTGTTTATCAGCAGCAAAACAGACCTTCGAGGAAGTCACTTTCTTAGATCAAAACCGCTGCGCTTTGACGAGACTTTTAATATCTATTGTTTATACTGTAGAGGCAGAACCGTCCTCAACTACAAACAACATCAAGTACGGATCATAATAATAACACAGCGCGTTCCTTCACCCTGGACACGATAAACTACTATCGCTCGAAGAAGGAAGAATTCGTATTCAATCCGTGACCCAATAAACAACTCCACGCCGAAAGGACGCTTATTAGTTTTTTCTTCCACGTCGCTCGTGCTTGCTGTTATTGCAGTATCGCAAACTGTCCCGTTTTGAGCGAAAAATTTATGAAAAAAAGGCTGTACGGAATATTTCATTTCGAGCGACGAAATATCGTTCAGCAAGCGCTCCGTCCCATGCTGTTGACGTTTTCAACCTCATCAGCATTGCAATCATCATCATCATCATCATCGTCGTCGTCGTCGTCGTCGTAGCCTGCTAGTCGTCCTGAAGCTTGTCGTCAGCTTGTGTCTTATTATGTGCTTTCGGCTCCAGCACTCTTTTCCTGCCATTTTCATACCATATCCAGCCGAAAAGCTATGCAAATCGTAGCCTTAACCCAATAAGAATCCTTTTCTTTCTTCCCTTTCGCCTAATGTAACACCTAAGGCACACACTAGCGGGTGGGTGTTATTATTGCACGGAAAAGGGACATTTTCTTGGTATTCCGCATCAAGTGAAGCGCGTGACAAATTTACTTTCGCGTCTTTCTATTTTTCAATTGAGTTCGTGTGTATATGCTGAGAGAAGATTTATGCTCACTCTATTAAAATGAACCACTACCTCACACACACACACACACACACACACACACACACACACACACACACACACACACACTACATCTGAGTCAAATGGTTGATTCTCTTGTTTTTGCATTCAAAAATCAAACATTCTAAGTCTTCATTGACGCGGAACAACCTACCGCGAAAAAAACCAATGCCATTAATTGCCATCAAAATTCCAATCGCAAACGCAACGCCAAAATCTCCGCAAACGAATTCATCCCCACAGTCAACATAATGCGGCCGCTATATTTGTTTGCTCACCTACCGATTCCTCCGGCGCGGGGCCTCCAGCCGCCATTTGTAAAAGGTGCGCCATGTCTAGAATAAACCGTCAACAAAAACAGAACCGGAGCCAATAACTCTGGATTGCAGGTAAAGTGCCACCTCGGTACCGCGGTACGTGCAAATACAAACCGCTTGGAGCCGATGGAAAATTCAATTTCCAGCAGCACTCCCGCCCTCCCACACACACGCAAAGGCCTCCCCAGTCCAGGACTGAACATTGTAATGGCAATCGACGAAAAACGCTACAGTTTACGCACATATTTCGAATGTATAATTTGAATTTCTCTTTTGTCGCGTGATTTTTTCCCAGGGTGCGTCCGGGGCACCTGTGTAAGTATTTGCTCACCATCCTGCGAAAACCGCCGACCGTCGCCCGATGCTGATGAGCTTCCAGCCAACCATCGCGGAACGTGCGCTGGGAAAGCCCGCAGAAACGAGCCCGGAATCGGAAATCGAGCGGATGCTTGCGATTTTTCTTCGACCCCAGTATGGCACTGCTTTTTTAGCATTTCCAGCGACATCACAACATAACTCATGAAATCACTGCGTAGCAGCCGGGGACGCACCAAAAGGGCACGAAGACACTCGAGGTGGGGCGTACAACTTGGCTGGCTTTGCATTAGAACCGTACAAAATCGTTCATTATCAGTCACGTACCACCGGAGCACGTGTGTGTTTGTGTGCGTGAGTTTGTGTTGCGTTCCGTGGTTTCGATGTGAAACTGTGATACAAAATTAGCATCCGCGTGGATACACAACGGTGCACCTTTCCACAGCGACCCACGTGCACGTGTTTGATGAACACGAGAATGCAATAAATACATTACTTCATCTGCTCAAGAACTGAGCACGTGCGAATAAACCACGAGAGCTACTATCGCGCTGGCCAATGACAGTAGCACACGGCAGCTAAGTGAGAAAGTAAGAGTGAGAGAGAGAGAGAGAGAGAGAGGGCGAGTGAGCGCGCACGAAACCAAAACAAACGGTGAGCAATTTTACGGCTCATCAATCCAATGATAAATGTCGATCAAATTGCTCTACTTCCGGTGTTCCCAGTTGCCAGTTGTAAATCCACTCCACCATAACCACAATCTGTCCACCACCGATCGGTGCCCAGCCCAGCGGTAGTGAAGCTGTTGCTACGCTGTCAACTTCAGCCGACAGCTCGCCAGCCCGAAAGAAAATATCCCGTGCTGCCGGGTTTTTTGATGAAGGTATAACGTAAACGGCTTTACGGCGTAGATGCGGCCGAACCCATCAAGAATGTTGCCATTATTTATGTGATATCAACAACATCAAGTATTATTCCCGCAGCCCGTGTAACGCCGCCTGGGGACGATGTGCCATCTCCAATCCACTCCAGCACCACCAGCCAGAGCAATCGGTTGCTTTAATATCTCCACAGAAACCTTCCCCCCCGCTCCAATCTCAACCCAACTTGGCCGTAAGTCATCGCGTGTTTTGTTTGGACCAAGCCCGGCTTGCCACACAAATCATCGGCTAGCCTTTTGTACCGTGTGCTACGTGTACTGTGCACTGTGTTTACTCATCGCTTTCTTTCACGACGCACGTTCCCCAAACCAGGGCACCGGGAAGGTTGCCATAAACCAGGGTATAAATTATGGCCGCGTTTGATAGCACCAGATCTGCCGCTACAATGCTACTCGGAGCCCGCATGTGTGATGAAACAGCAACCTGCCGGCCCAGCCTGCCACTCGCAGCGGACCGAAAACTTTGTGTCCATTGTTGCGAGCTGACCGAAATTGCGATGCCATGATAAATTGACCCACAGCAGCACACTGAATTAAGATCGTTAATCGTTGCGTAAATGGTTTGCCATTGTTACCGCTGCGACGTTTACAATGCGTCACAAAAATCGAAGAAGATACCTCGCTGGCAAGATCTCGCTGTGGCCAACCGCCAGCCTGGGAATCGATCGTGCGGTCAACCCATACGTCATTTTGAAATGACGGTTATGAAGAAGGCTTTCAATTTATATGCTCCTCTTCCACTTCCATGTTTGTACCGCGACACGCGCTAACAATGAATGATTAATAGCTTTCACACTTGTCGCATTCATGATTTGATCCTGCACGGTGGTGCGAAAGAATGTTGACACAACCGAGCCCAGAAGGTGTGGTGTGGAAGTAAGGAGTGTCTGGTTGACATTTTATTCTATTTCGTTTCGGGATTCGATTGAAGGATTACCCCGTTTAACAGAGCAGGGGTAGTGCGGGTTGCATACCTTCAGGCGAGCTTACTAACAAAACGCCCAAACGTATGCAATTTGAATATCAAAACTGGTTTGCTATGACGATGGCGGAACAGCTTTAACGAGACTGTCAAGCGGACACGGGTGTACTAACCATCATCATCTGCTTCGTACAACTTCGTACAACTCCAGCCTATGGGTCTTGACATCGCCAGTGTTGATTACATGCTCGCTTTCCTTTTTTTGTTCAGCGGAACAGAGCGAGACCGAGAGCGCGACAGAGACCTGATGGATGAACCAACATCCATTTGACATCAGTGATAGGAGGAATATTATCACACCGGAATCATCTACCGCACTTCCTCGGTTAGCAATTCCCGGTGACACACGACACTCGACCTAAAGGGTATCGCTTTTTGTATCCGATCGGCGCTAGGTACGGCCCGGCTGCTCTAATTCGATATTAATGTGTCATTCTTGAGGCCGCGCGTGATAAACGACAACCCGGGACAGTAATGTTATCTGCGCTTTGCCCGCTTTCATCAACTTCCACCGCAGCGCGAGAGATCAGCGTTCTGTGTGTCAGCTTTGTCTAATGTTCTCTGTGTCTAACTGCTGTCATCGGCTGCTTTTGGCCTGTGTGACGTTTGCTGGCATGTGTTTCCGTGTGGATAACCGAACCCGTCGTTGAAATCAAAAACCACTTTTCTGCTTATCACAAACACATTCTCGAGGATTCCCATTTCGCCCAGGTCCAAGGTTGGCCGTCATGTTGCGTAATAGATTCTGATGGTCGGTCGAGTTTATCGGACCGCGGGTTTTATCAACACGATACTGGGAACTAAAATAATTTATCCACCGGGACATATCTAAACCACCGGTAGAATGCTTGATTGTGGCGTCGGAAAACCCGACCAAAGTCAAGTAAAAACTGATTCACTAATCTAGGAAAATTGTTTCACCGAAACGCTTTTACAAAGTCTCGCACAAAACTTTTCCTGTTGCTTTCCGCTAAAAAAAAACACCGTCTGCCCCGTTCCATCCATTAACTTTGGCATTGTGCTGGGAGAAAAAAAAATGTCTAAATTTCCACTCCCCATCCACGCCGGAACTGAGCTCCAAAACTTGGCCAAGCGGCGGAACAGTCGAAATCCGGAAATCCTTCCACTGAATCAATGCCGGAAGATGAAGACTTAGAGCGTGGCAAAAAGTGTTTAAAATGTTTTTCCCTCTAGAGCTTCCTCATGTACACGCCGGGCACAGAATTTAGCGATGCTACAACAAAAAATTGCTGCCCAGGTTCTATTAGAAGAACTAAAACTTTCCCTCCTCCGTAGTTGTAGCAACAATTTTCCGCCCATTTTTATGATCCATTCTATCGCTCACAGGCTGTTGTTGCTGGCTGGTCGGGGCATGGTTGTTGATTCCATGTTGGCCGATCTCCACACAACACCACAAGTAGAATGGGCACACAAACTCGACATCAGCCTCGCTCGTTATGTCCTCTGTGTACGGGTGTGTGTATGTGTGTGTTGAGATACAATTGAAATAAAAATTATTACAAAACTTTTCCCCTGGCAGTCTGTCTCCAGGAAGCTTACCCCAACGGGAAAACCTATCGAGCAGGAGAAGAATGCATAAACGAATTTTTAGTTATCCTCCGCCGTCTTACACATCGGCCATCAAGGCCATCTACGGTTGTACGTGCCCACCCTCACAGCCGGAATAGTACGTCAATGGGAAAACGATGTAACTTTTCCGTCCACTTTTCTTCCTTCCAATCACAAACAAACATTTCGCACGGTTCATAAAAGTGTGTTCCTCACTCGCAGTGAACGAGCGAAGTGAACCGTGCCGTGTGCTAAGGAATGCGCCCCTACGCAACCTCCCGGACATTCCATTAAACTCCGCCCTTCCCCCGAGTGGATGAAAACTTTCCCTCCCTAGTGTTTCGCTGGCGGCCATCATCACCATCAAAACCAAAAATATCAATGCTGGCGAAGAATTTTAATCAAATTTTGATTTGTTCTGTAGCTTTTGTGACGTGCTCGTGACATTCCTCCGGGCGGGCGGGCGAGCGTGCTATTTCGAGGACTCTCCCGGGAACTCTCCCACGGTCCGTGCATCCGTGTAAGATGTATTGGCTTGATGAAGAAAAATACATTCCTCGTGCTGTTCCTGCGTTCGATTTCGTTTCCCCTGTGCTGGCTTGTGTTCAATTGCGCCAAAGGAGAAGGAAAGAATTGCTTGACGGAAACATTCCACAGTTGCTTTCGATTCGATTCCTGCCCTGGCTGCGCTGGCACGGCACCAAGCAACAAAAAAGGGGTTTTCCTTCAAACACTTTTCATTTACTTTTTTGTCCCCGGGATAACGGGTCGCTTCGAAATGAGCTGAACCGTCGTCATCGTCGTCGTGGTCGTCGTGGACGAGCGGAGCTAACTATGTATGGATGTGTTCAAATGTTCGAACTATTTCCCAATGCCAATCGGTACGGTCCGGAATGACACAAATAGCTTCAAACAACATAAAACCAGCCACTCAAACGCTTCCTCAAAGGCATTCCACTTGCCCCATTGGGTGAGTCCGGGCTGGAAGAGGGAAAAGAAGCGGAAACAGTTTTCCAGTTGAGCGCTTCTGGACACGGGCCATTGGCAGGTTTAGGAGCAGTGCAACATCTCAACTGCCAACAACTGCCAACAAGTTACCGGATTCGTGTGCCAACGTGTGCTTCTCCACACGAGAGTCCTCCGTCTTGCCACACATCAAAGTCCATATTTTACCTTCACAAAATGAACCATCGGGTGGAATTATAATTCCAATCTGATCGCTCTCGATCGTTGTTGACATGATCTTCTGTCACATTTAACCAGCTGTTCGTGATGTGTCCGTGGCGTTCCAAATATCCGCCCCGAATCTATCACTAAATAACACCTCGCTTACCAGGACCTAGACTCGTCCTAGACCATCGTTACATACATTTGCATACATCTGCATACGACTCTGGCTGTGTTTCTGTAGTAGTGCCGGATGTCCCTACGTAAAAATAAAAACCTTAAAAATGGGTTTTTTTTCGGGCCAAAAAGGTTTACAACCAACTGGCAGACCACCGAGGACCACCATGCCACCCCAAAAACATGACAAGCACCGTTGTCAACGACAGATGGCACCGGTGACTGCATGCTCTCCCTCAGCACGGACCTCTTCCTACACAGCGTTGTTTAAGTGACCCCGACGAGCATTTACCTTACCTTCCTAACTACATCCACAAAACACAGCAAACCCGGCGAACCCGGGGACCAATTTCATCCAAGAAATAGTATGCAAATTTTTGCAACAACTTTCTCGCCCGTTCCCATCCACACGTCTGTTAACTTCCCGGTCGGGGATAGTTCGACCCGCTGCAGGAACCTCGCAAGAGTAAACACTTTCAAGTGACTTCTCCCTCTTCTCTTTTTTTTCTCAGCACTCCACCGCGTGGACAGTTGTCTAATGTTCTAATGGCAAAAAATGGCAACGCCACAGACACATAGCAGCCTGAGCAACTACTCGGGAAATGTGTTTTCGTTTGACCGACTTATTGCTTTCTCGGAACACAACCGAAGGGTTTCCACTTTTCTACAGGGTGCTTCGGAAAAGTAAACACACAAAAACAAAGCTTTTTCTCTGCACCAACTCTCGCTCTCTCTCTCACACTCCTTTGCCGGAACAACAGGATCATGGCATACTGAGTAAAAACAAAGAATCCTCCTCAAAGAACCTGAACAGTATTCCTCGGCGGGTGAGCTGGTCCAGCTGGTCCACCGTTCTCCCCCAAGCCGACCATTTTCTCTTGTCATTTATTTACTTTCGGTAATTCTCTTTGACACTTTCAGGTGTGTTTCTGGAGCTCCTGGATTTCCTTCCTCGTCTTTTTCGGAAAAGCCACTACTACCAGCTACTGCTCAAACCCCATTTGTTACGTTTTCTCGCTCAAATTAACATTATAATGAGTTTATTTAAGTGTTCTCGATGTTTTTTTTTCACTCGCTCCCTTTTTCCTATGCCTTGCCTGGTGTAGCTACATAAGTAAAAACATTCTACCGTCTGTTCACAGAAACGATCCACTATTGGAGCTAGACTCCTTCTCCATTAGCAAAACCCATTTTCAAACACGTGAGCAGCGGGTAGAGGGCATCATCCAGATTCGTGGAGCTCAGAATCGTTCGGGGTTGAGAGCATGATGGAAATTCTATAACACCGCCATTATCATCATCGGTAGCGATAAGGCTTCTTCGTGACTGGTGCTGAAGCTAGATTTTTACTATGTTTGTTTTTCCTCCCACTCCCTCCCCCACTTCAACTCCCGCTCCTCCTCCTTGCCCTTCCACATCCACAGTACCGTTTCGTGCTTCCCTGCGTGCGTGCTACGGGAATAATCTGCTGGTAATCTGCAAGACCGGGGTTGGTTGGGGTTGGAACAAATTTTTCCCACTGCGATTCCCGCGTACCCACCGTACTAACGCCCCGCCGGGAATATGACAACAACAATAGGACGGGCAGCTGCAGACGAGCAGCTGAACAACAACGAAAACTATGAAACCAGAACTGTAAAAAGCTCATTGTGGCTGTCAGAGAAAGTCACAAAATTTTATGCTGATAACATCTGTCCCCGGGTATGGGTTGTGGTGGATAGTTGTTGGTTGTTGGCTCCCTCACCCCCAGCTCCAGTTCACGCACCCCCCGGTTCTATCGACACTGCAGAACTGTCTTGTCACCGCGTCTGTCACCGCCAGGGACATTTCGCATTCCTGCAAAACCTTTGAACCCTTCTAACGATCCCGTTCTGACCTCGGTTTCGGTCTCCCGTGGGACGGTGCGGGACACGGGACATGCTTACAATGTGCCATTGTGTTCGAGCCAGAACCAACCGGCGACGAAAGGTTGCTCGCTTTTTCTTCGCCAGAATGACGAAAAGCATAACAGAGGGATTGTTCTTCTCTCGGCGAAAAATAGACAATGTGCAACTGTGCCTTGTGCAGTGCGAAGCTGAGGTTTGTGTTGACGACTTCCATTCGCAAACCGTTAGACTGCAGCAATAGTGGCAGCAGTGCCATCAGCAACCAGTGCAACATTATACTCATGCATTGAGACTGTACGAAGAACGCTAATTTTTGTTGGACCTTTCGCGCTGGAGCTCCAATGTGGAGGACACATTTTTACCATTTTGTCCCCCCGAAAAAGGCAAATTTTATTTGTGGTATCTTAATTCTTCAACTCTTTCTCTCTTTCACTTCACAAAACGTAGCTTATTTAAACTAGAAATTCTTCGCCGAAACCACGATCCCTCAGCTTATGCTGCTCTTCCTCCCATAAACTCCTTCACGTCCGTTGGTATATTCACCCGGTTTTTCTTATTTTCATTTTTCCCAGCTCACTTTCAGTGATGATGATAATATCCAGCTGACATTGTTGCCAAATTGTTATGCGGCAGCTCAAAAATTAGCACTGACGTATCACGGTTTGGGTTTTGTGCAACTTTTCCCGACTTTTCCACATCCACCAGCCTTTCCACATCCCAACCGCTATCCCCCTTTAGCTACTGACATCACCCAAAACCAGCTTGCAACCAACCTCGGAACTGCTGCGCCAGGAAACTTCTTTGTGGTAGCGGTTCTTTTCTTCCTGCAAGTTTAATGGCGATGCATTTGATGGGGCGAACTTAAAGCGGGAATGCTGCATTCTTCACCAAGGAAAGGAAAATACCGGCAGCTCCGTTGCATTGATACGCTTTGAAGGTTAACCGCACCATTGAATAGCTGGGTGGTTTTTTTTTGTGTGCACGCCTCCGAAAGAATTAAAATATGTCAGCAGCTTTACATTGTGCAACAAAGAAACGAAGACTCGAAAGAACGGAAAGTCATATGTGTAATGCTGTGAAATAAATGAATAATTTTAAATAAATTCAAAAAATAAAATGTCATGCAAATTGCAGCACTTTAGGCGTTCAATCATACCGATTGCATTCTGTGCCGAAAGCAACGGTTCAATCGAACAAGCCTTAAGCGCTTTTCCCTTTAGGACGGGGTGACGCTAAGTGGTAATTGGTTTCATAAAAATCCTATATTTAAATGCCCTTCAAAGGTTTATTTTTATCGACACAACGGTAGATACAAAAAGTTATTTTTTAAGCTCCCGTGGCATCGTTGTGGTCAATGATTAACGTGTGTACTGTGCAATAGTATAATTAATTTCCAGAAAGTGTATTAAAAGAAGCTAAAAGCCGCAGTTTTTGTTGCAGAGTCCATCATATTGTGTTAATGGAATCGATATAATCGCCTAAAGGTATGCAATTTACAGAATACTTTTAAAAGTTCATCGAACTACATAAATTCATAAAATATTTCACCTCCTTTTCCATATTACTAAGTGTGCAAAACAAAAATCTAAACGCACTTGGTATATTTCAAATGAAGAAGCGTTTAATTCACTCTTCATTCGCTTACAGTGAAACGAATAAATTTTTACATGTGTGTGGCTATTTTAATCAACGTGTAAAAGAATTTTGATTCATAACCGCCATCCCCGAGTAATGAAATTGATAAGCCCACTCGATGAATGGAATTTACCACTCGTACCAGCGTTCCAACCAGGCCACGGTTGAACAATGCCAATTGCTAGGCGCGAACTGAACCCCAATCAACGTAGCGCCAATCAAGTTGCGATACAACGCAAAAAGAGGCCCCTTATATTGGGCAAGTTGTAGTACAGTATTCATGTAACGGATAATAAATAGTTACTACTGCAGTGTGTGTGTGTTTTTAAGTAATCCGCTATGAATATGGACCCCGCAAAACCACAACCTGTAAACAAATACTTCAATTATCGTAACAGTTTGTACAATGAGAGCTCCCAGCCCCCAAAGAGGGTTCAGCAGATTCAAGTAAAGCGTAGCAAAAGCTCCCGATTTCGTCTATAGCCAGCTTTTATGGGCGTGCACACTTGATCGCTTAATCATGATGGTCGCAAAGAATTATGACACGTTACCATGCAAAATGGAGCGTTACCCACAGCGGAACCTGACGAGCCCTAAACCTGCTCTGCGCCCCATACAACAGCACAATGTGCCTCGAGTGCAATGTTGTTAAATTAATTGTAAGAGCTTTTATTTTCTACCATCTCCACCCATTCACACAATGTCTGACCGGGATGGCGGGGCGTAGTGGCAGAACCATACAATATTATGTTTTAACCTAATCACCCAGACCACATTATTTTATCTGCCCAACCCGGCCGGGAACCAACGACTGTCTCTCCCGTCGCCCCGCGTGCTCTGGGCGTGCCGAATCAACCACAGCTCCGACCGACAGACGCTGAAAAAGGTAGCAACCGCGAGGCGACGGAACACCATTTGTTCGTATTTTTGCTGATTAGCAATAGCAGGGAAACAGTTAAATGGGCCGTACTCAATTTGGCTCCGATTCGATCGCACCGTGGTGGTGTGAGGCACCGACAATGGCCACGGCGCGGAGAGGCGCGACACGTGGCATACCGAGAATTGTGATTGTGTGAAAGCTCTTCGTTTGATCATTGACCTACCGCATCCTTCGCCCGCACACACACACAACACGCACCAACACAGCATACCCGTAATCGTCCCAAAAATCCCCCCGAGTACCGAAATATGTACGGCAAATTGCGAAAGCCGCCGAATTGAAACCGGACGTAATTTAATAATAAAATTTCCATGTTTATGATACATTCAGGACATGCACCACGGTCCACAACCCTTTTTGGTTTCGGACTCGCTGCCTGCACCCTTGACGAGGGCTGGGCACTGGTGGGAGACCGCGGAAAACACTCTGGTGCCAACACACTTGCTTGTTAGTTGCAGTGGTCGCGTTCCCGTGGGCCAAAAATAGTGGTAGAGGGGGGGGGGGGGAGGCTGGGGGTGTGAGAGCAAGCACCGAGCGAAAGAACACAGGACGAGTGATCATTTTGCCCAAAATCAATTACATCGATCAATAAAAACACACACACACACACACACACACACAGACACTCCGCTTGACCCGGTCCTGTGTTGATGGTCCGGGAAAAGGCCCGGACGGATCGGAGTGCTGGCCACGCTGCAGACGGGTCCACATTCGGCAGAGAATAATTGGACAATCATTGTTCCATCGGGTTGGAGTGTCGGAAGGGGGCGCGTACGGCCACGGACACTTCATACGCAATCAGGCCTCGGCAAATGGTGAAACGGTCTATGGCCTCATTTTACTCCATTCGTTCCCCTCCCCCCAACACCCAGCATCTCACACCCATCACGAAGGGAGAGAATTAGATTTTCCACCTTATTCGTTTTTCGGCTCGGGAAGTTTATACATGCAAGAGCATATTACTCACAAACCCAATCGAACGCATGCCTATTTTCATAGGACCATAGGCTATCTACACCCTTTTTTGAAAGAAACACAAGTGGATATCGCTTTATTTGGTCGAAAACTCCTGTCTCACTAGAATGGGCCCGTGCATTTAAGGTGGATTTTATTGAAATTAATTATCTATTGGGGAGGTCTAACAATTTGGCTGATGCATGAGGTTCTGATTTCTATCTTAATATCAATAAAGGAAACAACAATGGCGACATTTGGATTACCAAAAAAAAACAAAATACAAACACGCCTTGAAAATAAAAATTTTTACGCAAAAAATGAACTTTTTTAAAAGCAAAAGATCCATTAAAGCTATTTAGCATTGGTATCTAGAATGTGTCCTGACAAAAAAGGTCCTCCAAAGACGGCTGCAACCGATCTTCAACAAGTTCGAACCCACTTGATCCAGGCACACGGGATCCTCGTGCTTCTCTAAAGTTGGTGTCCTTACTCAGATAGTCAGGTTGGTGTCTAGTACAGGACTCATTCGCTTACAGGGTTACAGGATACATCCTGTCT
This sequence comes from Anopheles stephensi, assembly GCF_013141755.1. Taxonomy (NCBI): domain Eukaryota; kingdom Metazoa; phylum Arthropoda; class Insecta; order Diptera; family Culicidae; genus Anopheles; species Anopheles stephensi. Next base: position 91,103,831 of record NC_050202.1, read on the forward strand.
TTACGAAGTCTTGTAGTCGTAATTGTTCATGGAGCTCGTATTAGGTATAATTCCCCTAAAATATCATGCCTCCACATTTTTTTGCTAAAGTAGTTATTTAAAATAATGATCGTGCCAAGATGAGATAACTTCGTTACCACTGTAAGATCGTCTTCCGGGGCACTTTCACGGCCAGAGCCTTCGACAACCAAGTACTTTGTAAATGTTTCCTTTGATGTTATATCCAAATTTAAGGACCTCGCCTTTCGGTCCACTCTGCTTCTTGCCGTAACGACCACTAAGGTCATGCCGACTGGTCGTTACGCTTTGAGCCAGAGCCGAATGAGCTTTGACAGCCGGTCCTGCCTTTAGAAGGTTGTATTTGCTTCGGTTCTCTCTCACATGAAACGAATGGGAAAGATCGCGTGAAAATCTTGTCGAGCATGTTCAAGAAGCCCACAACTTGCGGACAATTTCGGAAGATCTTGGCCTGTTTCTACCCAGGGAATTCGTACCATTGCTTGATGTTCTATAGTGCGTCCTATCTGAATATCTGGTGATCCCGCCAATTCCAGCAATGTTTTTTTCTACAATGTTATACTCAACCACGCATCGGTTAAATTTTAATCTGTTGCTCGTTAAATGAGAGCAGCCTTAGAAGCAGTTTTCCCTTCTTCAGACGAGGTTTAAAACGACGACCTTTAATAAAGGCTGATGAAACACTTTATTTAGTTAATCTAACCTAATGAAACTCTCGCCCTCCCAACACGTGCAGTAAATTTATTCCTGCTAGCGCTTGAAGAGAATAAAAATTTAATCACACTCAACGTACAACACTTAACACCAGCAACCGGATATTAGCACGATGACGTACGAATTATCTTAAGCAATAAAACCTATCCCAGCATCTATTCCTGGAACACACTTCAGCAAAGAACTCATTCTCATCAACATGTTATCAACGTGATGTTGAGAAAAAAACTACGCACACCAACACGCCCGGCCCATGTCGTGAGTCGCGCACCAGAATGACAACAGCAGCAGTTTTTCGAGAGACAGAAGTCAATTAAAGTGGCGCCCGAAGCACTTTCCAAACTCCGCAAGCGTGTGCTTTATTAAATTTTCTTACTTGAACATTTTTTCTCTCCTCTCACCGGCTCGACCCGCAGCGCTCGAATGTACCTTCACTATCGCTCGTATGCGTATGCAAACAAAAGGAGTTTCTGTTTTTTGTTCTCGCAAGGACTCGTCCAAAGAACCATGGCAAAGTGTGAATTCCCCAGGTTTCGCTATAAAACTCTGCCTTTCGAGCAGAGCGCCGAAAAAAAGTGCCTGTCTGTCGCCACTTAACTGCGTTGTCCTTTAACTCTTTCACCCGGCGAGTGTTCTTCCAGCATACTTTCCCGGCAGGGTTGGAGTTGGAGTCGCGGGTGGCGCCCTCACCTACCACCCTTTGTTTACGCGCTGCAAAGGACATAATTAAACACGATTAAATTCACACCTCGAGATGTGTTTTAGGGTTTCCGGTGGGCTTTTTATCTAGGGCATTCTTCATGCCACCCTTTTTTTTCTCGCTCTCTTTAGCCACCTTAACCGGGGTTTTTTTATAATCTTTTTGCGCAAAAGTTTTGCCCCCCCCCCCCCCCCTCCACATCGTAGGTGAAAGCTATAGCCGGATAAGCCCGGAAGAAAATTAGGCATTAGGAAAAAGACGGCAAGGACGGCATTCTAGCCGTTGGACGTGTTTGTTGTTCCTGTGGTCACCATTGTTGGCGTTGCCGGCTTGGCGGTGTGGTTGGAAAATTCTATTGTTTTGTAGCGGATGAAATTTACCACCAACATTCTTCGGCGCTATCACCTGTCAGAGGTTAACAAGGGAGTGCCGTAGACTGCGACACTGCAAAACTGTGTCATAAAATCGCCGAAGGTCAGTACAAAGCGCGAACCAAACAACGGTTGATAGAAGCAAAAACGAAGGTGGGGGGGCGGGTGGTCTCACAATTTTCATTGCTTTTTCCTTCAGTTGAAAAAAATACTGTAATTTGTTGAACAAGTGTGAAGAACGATTTACCACGCTTTACAGTATATTTGATTTACACTTCACGCCCGTTACAGCGAAAGTGCCATGTAATGGTGCCAAGTGTCTAAAACTCGCTCGCCCGGTTGTGCATCGCATAAACAAGCATTTACCGTGCCGCTGATGGTGTAGTTCTTCTGCAATGGAGAAATATGCAAATATCTATTTGGTGCTGCCCGATAGAGAGAAAGAAAAACGCCATTCGCCTCTTGTGCTGCTACGCCGGGAGTACTGCTGAAGTAGTTAGGCAACTAGCCCGGTGCCGATTCGCGGAACCCTTTCGCCATGGACGGAGAAGTGCATCATCATCATCATCATCATCATCAGTGAGCTTCACTATCGCCAGCTGGGTAAAAATAGATACCACCAAAAACACCACTCACCCGGCCAGGCGGACAATACATTCGGTCCTGTCGATGGTGTTTAGAATAGTTGGAGGCACGTTAACCAAAAATCCAATTATCACGTGGTTAGCAGACGGTTCAGGACAGTATGCAGCAGCTGACACACGTTCGCACAGCTCGCACGTGAAGCGAGAGCTTTTAACCGACCGACCGATCATTCACTCGAACATCGTCTTGGACCGGTGTGGATGTAACTGCACCATCGATGCCGGAGATCGGGCACATTCAAGATTACTTTTAGTTGTTGTTTTCCACGTGTACCGCTCAAGAAGCTGCTAGTGGTAGATGCTGCTCTCCAACAACTAGCAAAGAACACACACCCACTGCAACAACACCTCTCGACGACGCGTCGTTTTTAGAGCCATCGGGTGCAAAAGTTTGTGTTGTTTTCGAGTGCTTCCAAGGTGTGGTGTGGTGCGTGTCCCGATGCAAATGAGGAAGGAAGTAGCACGGGACGATTGATATATGTATCCATGCACGTTTCCGGCAGCTGTGGTCGTGGTGGAAGAGCGGGCCCGGTTCACCGATGGGTCCACGCCACTCGACAAGAAGAGGGCTTGTAGGACAAGCTGACGGTTTACACACCCTTGCTCGACGGAGAAACTTTTGGCTTGGAAAAACTTTTCATCCTTCCCCTTCTGCCGAAACCCACCGGCGCAAGACATCCACGGTGCTGATCGCCGTCTGAGATCTCGGGGACTGTCCCCAGACTCAAACCCACCCGAACACGCAGTATATATGAGCAATAAACGTCAGCAAGAGCAATGCCCCGGCAACCAGGCGGCCTTCTTCGACGGGGGAACATCGAAATACAAGCAGTTCTCCGCAAGTACACCGGTACACACACAGGGCGGTGACGGTGGTTTCCTCAATTTGCAAATTGAAACACTTCCTTTCGTAAACGGCGTAACTCGCCTCGGAACGGAAGCTTCCGATGCGGCACATGCGGCCTGGGCCTGGGCCTGGGCACACAGAACGCCGAATTAAGGCACCGTTCTGCGAGTGAGTGAGTGAGTAAAGACGTGCTGCAAGCAGATACATTGGATGAGTAGGATACAATTTACTTAGTAAATTATAACTTTTCGTTCAATTTCAACTCCGAACCGGTGCCCGTGCAGATCGACCGATGAAGTCGTCGGTGCGTGTTTGTGTGTCTGAGTGTGCTCTGCTCTACATTCTGCCAGTTGCAACCAATGTATCGGGCACTCGACTTGCAAGGATAAAGTTTTGGCTCGTTTAGCCAATGGGTAGCAAGACAGCCACTACCCGTGGGGGAGGGGAACGGAGAAGAAGAAGAAAAAACTGCCTCCGAGCTGAATACAGTTTTTTGAAACACTCGAAATCCTACGCTCATTAGAAGCTCTTTTCAAACTCGTTAATGCTGAACAAATCGGCTACAATAAACGCTACCACGGGGCATTTGATGTGATGTGGTTTGGGACAGAGCGTACGGGGGTTAGGAAAATTTGTAACATTGTAATGTAATGGAATCAGCCTTAATTCGATGTACCGCATTAAAAAGTCACCATTTTGGTGTATTGAATTGGGCTACACGAATGCATAATATTGGGACGTTGATGACCGCGGTCACATGTTGCAGGGCTGGAATGGCGGTTTCATTCAAATGGCGCTTGTCATCCACGCGATTGCCTCTCGTGTGTACTAAATCGACTCCTACTGCATGTTCGAAATCCAATCTAAACTACAATACGGCCAAGCTTTAATACATCATCGAAATACTTATAAAAAAAATTTACTGGATTTTATTTTCAAGTTTAGAACACTTCAACACAATTTTACATCGAATACATTTCTCGAAAACCCGTTACTAAAAATTCAAATTCTCTTCCCGCAATTTCGGTCAGCTTCGGTAAATTTCGGCATTGCTCGGCGACATGCGTTTATACGTACGGTGGTCGCCACTTCAACTCTCCTGGTGGCAGCTTTGACACATTATCAAAACAGCTTGGAGTGTTGTGCTTCCGTAAATTTGATAAAATAGTGAAATAATCCCGCCCAACGATGGCTCCGACCGTGCAAAACGGTGCGAACGGGGCCGATAAGCGTCCCGTTCGCCAGCAAGAGCGCAGGTGAGTCGGCCGACCATACTACCGCACGATGGTAAACAAACCATCGCCTGGTCCGGCATCATCATGCTCATACGTATGGCGGCACCCTTCCCATTGCAGGTCGGAGCTAATTTCTCGGGTGAAATATTGCAACACGCTGCCGGATATTCCGTTCGACCTGAAGTTTATTACGTACCCGTTCGAGAATGATCGCTTTATCCAGTACAATCCAACCTCGTTGGAGCGGAACTATCGCTACGAGGTGCTTACCGAGCACGATCTGGGCGTCACAATCGATCTGATTAACCGTGACCTGTACCAAATCGACCATTCGGCCCAGCTGGACCCGGCCGACGAAAAGCTGCTCGAGGAAGACATTCACACGCCGCAGGACTCGATGCGCAGCAGCCGGCATGCGAAGAGTGTGTCGTGGTTGCGAAAATCGGAGTACATCTCCACCGAGCAGACGCGCTTCAATCCGCAAACGATGGAAAAGGTCGAAGCCAAGGTCGGTTTCAATGTGAAGAAAAGCTTGCGCGAGGAAACGCTCTACATGGACCGCGAGGCACAGATCAAGGCGATCGAGAAAACGTTCGAAGACAACACGAAGCCCATCACGACGCACTACAGCAAGCCGGGTGTTACGCCGGTCGAGATTATGCCCGTGTTTCCGGACTTTGCCAACTGGAAGTATCCGTGTGCGCAGGTCATTTTCGATTCGGATCCGGCTCCGAGTGGCAAGAACGTTCCGGCCCAGATCGAGGAAATGTCGCAGGCCATGATCCGGGGTGTGATGGACGAGAGTGGCGAACAGTTCGTGGCTTACTTCCTGCCGACGGAGGACACGCTCGAGAAGCGAAGGCGCGACCTGGTCAACGAGACGCTGTACGAGGATGAGGAAGAGTACGAGTACAAGATGGCTCGCGAGTACAACTGGAACGTGAAGAGTAAGGCGTCGAAGGGTTACGAAGAAAACTACTATCTCGTGCTGCGCCAGGACGGAATCTACTACAACGAGCTTGAGACGAGGGTACGGTTGAGCAAACGGCGACAGAAGAATGCACAGCAGCAGAGCAACACGAAGCTGGTCGTCAAGCACCGTCCACTGAATGCTTCCGAGCATCGTATGCAGCGTTATCGCGAGCGCCAGCTTGAACCACCGGGCGAAGAAGATGACGAGGACATTGAGGAGGAGGAAGAGGAAGAAGAGGACGAGGAGGAAGCGCAAGGAACACAGACGCAGGGTGGGGAAGGCAAAGGCGAAGGCGATCAGGATGGCGAAAAAGCGAAGCGAGACGATCGGGACAGAAGCCGGTCTAGAAGCCGCTCACGTTCCAGATCGCAGGGATCCGGAACATCCCGCTCCCGGTCAAGGTATGTCGAACGAAGACATTTTGTTGAAAGAGTCACTCGCTCACACTGTTCCCCATTTTCAGATCGGGCACAAGATCCCAGTCGAGATCCGTTTCGAGAAGTCGCAGCCGATCCAAGTCCGGTAGCCGCAGTCGTAGCGGTTCAGGAAGTCGCAGCCGCAGCGGAAGTCGCTCACCAACGCGTAGCCGTAGTGGTAGCGTTTCACGTTCACGCTCCCGTTCGGGATCACGGCGCAGATCAACATCGCGGTCTCGTTCACGGTCCGTTTCGCGATCCCGTTCCAGGTCTCGCTCACGTTCGGGCTCACGGTCGGGATCTGGTTCGCGTAGCCGTTCCAGAACTCCGGACGGTGGAGGTTCGCGTAGTGGATCGGCAAGTCGGTCGGGCAGTGAATCGGAATAAGCACAATTCAAACGCTCCGCGACCGTTTCTTTCTTTTTTTAACCTCCCATACATTTCTCTAATAAATGCTATACGTCCATTGCAAAATTGGTAACATTCAGTGTAGCAATGCCGTTGCCATGGTGACCGCGATGGAACACAAACAAAGTGTCTTCGAATAGTCAACTTGCAGTCATAGTGTTTTGGTTCCCAGAAAATGAATCAAAGACCAGTTTGGGAGGATAGGGAGGTGAAATTCGATATTCCCTCAGTGTAAGTTCCCGCAGGAAAAGAGACTCAATTTCCGCTTATGTATCTCGTTGTCCCGTGCGCTTTCAGCTACAAAACAATCCGCAGCGGCGAAACCATTCTCGATGTGCTCGATTCGGTGGAGGACACCAAGGGCAACAGTGGCGACTGTGGCCGAGTTTTGGTGACCAATCTACGCCTCGTCTGGTACTCGATCACGTCCCATCGGTTCAGTCTGTCCATCGGCTTCTCCTGCATACTGACCATGAACACCAAGACGGTCGTGTCGAAAGTGCGCGGAACAACCCAAGCGCTGTACATTCTGAGCGTCGGTTCAAACTCACGGTTTGAGTTCATTTTCACCAACCTAACGGCCACCAACACCAAACACTTTGCGTCGATCTTTGACGTGTACCGGCTGTACCAAGGGTCCACAATCTACCGGGAGCTCAAGTTACGCTCGTCGGTGGTTGTGTCGGGACAGCTGCAAGTGCAACCGCAGGAACAGATTTTCAACACCATCAACGGTGTGTGGAACCTGTCGAGTGATCAGGGAAATCTTGGCATCCTGATCGTAAGCAATGTCCGGCTCGTTTGGTACGCCGAGATGAACAACAGCTTCAACATATCGCTGCCGTACATGCAGATCGCCAGTTTGCGCATTCGCGAGTCCAAGTACGGGCCGGCGTTGGTGATTCAAACGCTCGAAACGGCTGGATCTTACGTGCTGGGCTTTCGGATCGATCCTTCCGATCGGCTCGGGGACGTGTACAAGGAACTACTTTCGCTTCACAGTGTCTACACGGAGCGTCCCGTTTTCGGTGTGTTTTATGAAGCCCCGGCCGACGTAGAACGAGCACCGACCGAATCGATAGATGACGTTGAGGAGCTGAATTCTACGGCTGGGAGTGAAATTAACTCCAAGTTTACAGCTTACCTTGCGGATACGGCGGCCGGCGATGGTTCGGAACAGTGCAGAAGGAAGCCGTTTTACTGCAAAGAGCTTGGCTTTGCAATGGAATCGCTCAAGGAAGGTTACACCGTGAAGGACTTGTGGGATGTACTTCCCTCCCAGTAGAGAAAAAACAGGAATAATCGCAAAAAAGGCGTCTCATTTTTCCTCGCGAGATTCGAACTCCCAACGACCGGGTTGCTATAGAACGAAGAAACCAACTCGTACATATGTAAACACTCGCTATCTCTCTGTCATTCCTTCTCACTCTTTCTCTGTCTCTCTCTAACCCGGGTGTGACATTTCCGAATAATCAACAAATATTTTGCAATAAACAGTACACCGCCAGCGTCTCGAAAGTATCGCAGCTTTTCACTGGAAAATGGGTCTAAACGAGGCCATGAACTACGTACTCTTCAATAATCCTGTTTCCAGTACGATGTGGTCGATGGCCAGCCACGGAGCAAAGGCTGTGGTACGTATATCCTTTACCAATGCGGCGAAAAGCGAGAAAAGTGCACAAAAAACAAGATGGATCCTTGCGAAAGAAAATTTGCGCTAATTTAGCCTTGTTTTTCCTCACAAAAGGGACTGAAACCAAAAGCCATCACACAAACGGCCGCAACTCACACAACGACCGTGGCCCAACAAGCGTTGCCTCCGCTGTGGAAGCTTCTCGGTCACAACCGTCACATCGTACGGTTGGCGGGTCTGTCCGGTGCGGCAGCAGTCGTGCTCGGTGCGTATGGGGCACACTACCACTTCCTGCCGAAAGATGAAGATATGCAAGAACGCGATCCGAAGCAAATATTTGAAATGACCAACCGTTATCACTTCATCCATTCACTGGCCCTGATGGCGGCTCCTTTTGCCCGTCGCCCGTATCTGGTAAGTGACAGCAGCCTTTTCGCTTTACGGATTCCTTCTTTATTGCAACGATTCCCATAATTTTGCTCAACAGACGACGACTCTCATGGTGTCAGGAATGACGCTGTTTTGTGGAACGTGCTACTACGTCGCCTTCACAAACGATCGCAGCGTGGTTCGGCTCACTCCCATGGGTGGGTTCCTGTTGATCTTTGCCTGGCTGTCGTTCATTATCTAACCGGTACCGGTGCGATGCGTACTACCCTCAAAAACTAAACAGCATTTTCATTGTCTAATCATCACTTTAATAGTTGCATTGGTGTGAAATAAAAACAGAAAGAAGTCAGCCAAAAACATTGTGGCGCCTTCGTACGACATCCTTTTACAGCACGATCACTTTCGGCTTCAGGTTGCACCGTTCGATGACGTACTGTGGCATGCAAAACGTCGGGTTGACCGGCTTCAGTCGCTTATCGCCCAGCAGCGAGAGAGCGCCCAGCCCGAACAGGGTGTGGAAAATGTCCGGCAGATTACCGGTACGATCGGCAAACCCACCCGTTTCCGCGTCCTGGCACGAGAGGATGAAATTTTCCAACTTTTCCGAACTGATCCAATGCAACCGTCCGATGATCGTGAGGGAAGCCAACACCCACCACGAATAGCACACGTCGGGCAACTTTTCGGGCCGTCCGTTGAGGCCTCCGCTCGGCAGCTGCCGTTCGCAGAGCCACCAAGCCAAACGCTCACAGTCCAACCGATGCAGTTGGTCCGTTATGGAGAGAAAGCCAACGCAGCAGTAGATTAATCCGGCATGGCTTTCGGCGTTCGGTTTCGACCCAAAGCCTCCGTCCGCGTTGCAGCAGGACATAACGAACGCCACTGCCTTATCCACGTCCATCACGTCCATTCGACCCTGAAAAGGGGAAAACACACAACTGCCCGTCAGTTGCATCGATTGAATGATCCGCAGCATCAGGTGGTACGTACGATCAGGCTCAAAATGGCCACGGCGCAGAAGGAAAACCGAGTGTCCACCTCACCCCACTTGTCTCCGAAAAAGCTCCCATCAAGCTGTTGCAGTGAGGCCACATACTTTGCCACCATGTCCGTATCGATCGCGTCCAGACAATCGTAGATGATCAGGATCTGAATAGCGCTCAGCGTGTAGAGAATGTGGGGATCATGACCTTCGCAAGCGGCAATACCGCCGCTCGTCGGGCACTGGCACTTTTTAACGAAATCTATGATGGATTGCTTGTCCAGTCGGCCAAGTTCGTTCATCAGGTCCAGCCCGGTGACACCCCAGTATATTCCGGACATTCGGAGGAATTCTGTCATGCAATACTCCTAAAACACATACACCGGATGTTATGGATGGTACGGAACGGGCCAAACAAAGCTACACCACAAAATGCTCACATAATCATTCTTGTCGTTGCCATGGTTTGCGATGTAATCTACGTGCTTGTCGAAGTACAATTCCTTCGAATCATCGCTTATTCTCACATCATTCGCGGTGAAAGCCTGCAAAGGGATGAGAAAGTGGTACGTAGTTAGTTGCTTTTATCTGTTACTGTTACCACAAACTTGATTTACCATTTTCCCGAAGCAGTTCCGTTCAACAAGGAGCCAGCGATCGACGAGTGCGGATTTCTTTGGTGGTGCTAATTTTGTGTGAGATTTTCGATGCAATCTCGCTAATTTCTTCCTTCGTTTTTTTTTTCTTTGCTACGAATGACCTTAGGAAAACAAAGAAATGTCAAATTCATTTATCGCTGCCAGGGCTGCATTGAAAGATAAGGGAAGATAATTGGTTTACGGATAATTTAGCATATCCATTGCCTCCAGTGGACATCCATACAATTCTCATCGTTGAATTATTTGAAGTAAAAAAATTAAAATGTTGCAATTTTTATAAAAACTTTTGCTTCTTCTGCGGTTTTCGACAAAACGAAGATCATAACACAACTAGCACGTACGCAGCCACCCCAAACTGACAGCCGAATGCGATGACAGCAAAGTGACACGAATATTGTTGAAACGTCAACAAACAAACGCTGGCCCTCTTTGATTACATTTTTTCACCGCCCAGCAAAGCAACCCACAAAACAAAAAAAAAAACAATCAAAGTAAACATCTGACCTCCTCAAGTGATTCACTGCATCCTGTACTGACTCGTTCGTTACAAGCGGAGTATTTTTCAAAGTAACCGTGCGTACTGCTACTGTGTGCCTCTAATCTCCCGTGAATTTCAATTAGTGAATATCGTTCGGGATACACAGAAAAACCCTGCAAAGTCACTACCATACCGTTTTCTACGAAAAACTGGGGCTAAGCAGAAAACCGATTTAGTGCTGATAACATTGCTGCCTTCCTTATAAGAAAGATCTGCCGCGCTAGTGCAACAATATCTGTTTGTGGCGTTACTGAAGTGTAGTTACGTGTCACTCACTACCTAAGATGGGCATCGCTGGTAAAGAAAACGGAATGCGGGCCCTCATTCTCGTCGGTGGGTACGGGACACGTCTGCGGCCACTGACCCTCAGCACCCCGAAACCGCTCGTAGAGTTTGCGAACAAACCGATACTTCTGCACCAAATCGAAGCGCTCGTCGAGGCCGGTGTAACGCAGGTTATCCTGGCCGTTTCGTACCGTGCCGAACAGATGGAAGCGGAACTGTCCGCTCAGGTCGAACGGCTCGGTGTGAAGCTAATCTTTTCCCACGAAACAGAGCCACTCGGAACGGCCGGACCGTTGGCGTTGGCTAAATCAATCCTGTCGGAAAGCACGGAACCATTCTTCGTGCTAAACTCGGACATTATCTGTGACTTTCCGTTCAAAGAGCTGGAACAGTTCCATCGGAGGCATGGCCGGGAGGGAACGATCGTGGTGACGCGTGTCGAGGAACCGTCCAAGTACGGTGTCGTGCTGTACGCGGAAGACGGCTGCATCAAGAGCTTCATCGAAAAGCCGCAGGAGTTCGTAAGCAACAAAATCAACGCCGGAATGTACGTGTTAAATCCCTCCGTTCTGTCCCGGATCGAGCTGAAGCCCACGTCGATCGAGAAGGAAATCTTCCCGGTCATGTCCCACGAGAAGGAGCTGTACGCGTTCGAGCTGAACGGGTTCTGGATGGATATCGGGCAACCGCGCGACTTCCTGACGGGCATGTGTCTCTATCTGACCTCCCTGCGACAGCGGCAACCGGAACTGCTCTACAACGGACCGGCCGGCTTTGTGGGGAACGTGCTGGTGGATCCGACGGCCAAGATTGGGGCCGGTTGCCGGATCGGACCGAACGTTACGATCGGGCCGAATGTGGTGATCGAGGACGGTGTTTGCATCAAGCGTTGCACAATTCTGAAGGACGCCATCATCAAATCGCACTCGTGGCTGGACAGTTGCATTATCGGTTGGCGCTGTGTCGTTGGCCGGTGGGTGCGGCTCGAAGGGACGACCGTGCTCGGCGAGGATGTGATCGTGAAGGATGAAATCTACATTAACGGTGGACAGGTCTTGCCCCACAAAAGCATCGCGCTGAGCGTTCCGGAACCACAGATCATCATGTAGAGCCAACCGCCAGCCAAACCGGTTTTCCGAACCGGTGCGAACGAGAAGAAGATGCCGAAGACGTTTTTAGGGTTTCTTTTAAATGTAGCTTTATTTTAATATCGTTTTACCAATTACAAACTTCCATACGAAAACGAACAATTTTTTGTTTACGAACGATTGAGTAATATCTACACACAGAGACGACGCGCCCTGTTGTTGCTGTTCCTGGTCGAATCTTCGATCAGTACGAGTGTGTGCTTTTATCGTGCAGTTTCCTCACTTTATTTACCAACACACACACGCGCGCGCGAATACAATCGTGGGAAGGGGCAGCAATCGGCGGGAGATGTGTGTGTGAGTGTTAGGAAACTCGAATAGTAGGCGCGCTCTGTTGAACTCTTGTTGGGTACACGATTATATTTTGCATTCCAAAATAATAAAAACTCCCGTCACTGTAAAACAAAAATCACCAATTATTAGTTTCATTCGTGTGTATGGTTCATTTGGCGGTACGAGACTGTATAATAGACAGATAGAAAGGTAGATTAGATAGCGGCTTTTACTGCACTTACTGTACGAGCGACAATCCCACATTCTCACAGTTGGCTATTCGAACCCCGTTAATCCGGGTCGAGTGTAGGAACGTATATCGACCGTTAAACGCTGTTGTTGGTGTGATGGATTTGCCCTGTTGTTTATTTTCGAAATATTAAAAATATACACGCATTACGTGTATCCTAGTCGGAACAATTGTTTTTAAAAACTAGTCCTTTTTCCCTACGTGGCGTAGCAACGATCTAATCGAGGTTAATCTGTCTTAAGATGCCTGCGGTTGGGCGGGCGTTCCCGAGGCCGCCCCTTAACGATGCTGGCCTCCTGACGAACACTACTACTGTATAAGAATTGGGTTTATAGTTGAATCAAGTGCACGTGTACCCTACGTAGGAAAGTTGATACCGTTGATTGTTCTCCTTCTAAACGACGGTGGAATTGAAGAGTAAGCTTCAAATGTTTAAAACGCGCTGCTCAGTATAAGCGAGGCTTGCTAGTATCGAGCATTGTCGAACCGGTTGGACATCGACTGTCCGTACCGATCCTGAGGCCTGCCACCGCCACTTCCACCCATAAACTGGTTCGTGCGTGGCTGATCCATGAAACCACCGCCACCCGAAGACATCGGTATCGGTTTGCGCTCGTTGTACGTGCGATCGTACCGATCCTGGCCATTGTCCAGATTGCGCCAACCGCCCCCACCGCCACTACCACCACCGTCGTTCGCTTTGTCGCCCCAATTTCCCAGCGACGATATTCCGCTGATCTGCGACAACCCCGCACTGGTGTGCCAATTGCCACCGGAATTCGTGCTGTTGCCACCGCTCGTACGATCGTTTCCATACCGACCGCTAGACGAGTTGCGATCGCGATCGTCTCCACCTCCGCGGCCTCCTCCACTACCACTACCATTGAGACCGCTTCCACTGCCTCCGCTGGTGCCACCTCCACCGCTACCACCACCACCACCACCACCACTGCCACGGTAGTCATTCGAACGGTCGCTGTACCGTCCTTCCTTGCCAAGCGATTGCGACAACAGCCCACTGCCACCGCTGCCGCGAGCATCGTACGAGCTAGAAATGGGACGATCCAGATCGCGCTTGCTGTAGCCACTGTCCCGTTTGCCGTAGTCATCGCCCGACCGGCCGCTGCTGGATTTGTAATCGTCCCGCGAGTCGCGCTTAAAATCGTCCCCACCGGAACGCTTGTAATCGTCTCCACCGCTTCCGCGCTTGTAATCATCACCACCGCGCCTATAATCGTCACCTCCGCGTTTGAAGCTGTCCCTTCTGAAATCGTCGCGCTTGGAGGAGGATGACGAGGACGATGGCGGATAATCGTCCAGGCGAGCCTTTTTGTCGGACGACGAAATGCGATCATAGTTGTTGCTGCGTCTTCTGTAACACACCGAAACGAATGAAGGATAAAAGGTTACATTACATTACAGTAGATTGTACCATGCTCGATACATACCCAGAACCAGACGAGATCGAGGAATCGAACCTGGGCGGCGGTGGCGCCTCTACACGACGATCCGGTGCAGGCCGCTTGCGGTCATCGTCGTACCGATCGGTCGAAGGACGCTTCAACGACCTCTTTGCCTCCTCGATCCTGAAATAGGGTTGGTTGCGAAAAAAGAAATGGCACAATGTTAAACATCGCTTACTATCCCGTCCTGCGCCGAAGTGTATGGTGGGAAAGGTAAACTGCAAGAAAAAAAACAACGCATATAATCCAAAAATGGGGAAGAGAAGGACAACGTTCCGGGTAGACCAGCTCATCTTTGGACACGCCATGGGTAGCAGCGAGCGCACCCATCCGTGTCCTACAATTGCTGGTCGGTTTGGTGACGCGTTCAGATAACCGCACTTTTCAGCACTTTTGTTTCCGCCACACAACTTTGTAAAAGTCACACTCTGAGCAAGGAACGAAGGATGAACTGGAACTGGTTCGAATTTCAGGAACTCTCGTTGACAGACGACTCTCAACCGCAGAACGACGACTCGCACCGATCACAGCTGCCGTGTGTTGTCTTTGTCAGAAGCTCCACTACAAGAAAAGCTCTCAGCATGCCATGGAGATGCTCTTTGCTTCCTTCGATCGGATCCAGAAACGAATGGAACATGCAGTCTGTAGAAATGTCTGTTTTGAATAGCTTGCACAGCACTTTCGCGATGAGCACAGGATACACGGGTTGGAAGTGTTTCATGGACGGCAGCATCGAAACTCGGGCATCGTACAATCGTCTTATTTGCTGAACACTTGTGATGCGGTCGTTCTCCATACGGCTGCAACCGTTGTAGAGCTTGCTTCTCTTCGTTGCATATGTTTGTAACTACAGCAGGAAAGGCAATTGCACATCACCGGAAATCAGTCAGAAACACTCGACATGACGACGCTCTCGCTTTCATTCACTTCATTAGAATGCACAGAATGGTATTTTAACAAGGTAGGACGGACTCCACTCCTTCTCCCGTTCGAGAGGTGTCTCTGCCTCGAAACTGCGATCGTAGTAGTTCCGAGCGCGCAAAGTAAGCAAAACAAAACAAAAACAACAGAACCGTAACGAACGAACGAGCAATCTAGAATGAAAGGTAAATGTGTGTGTGTGTGTGTGTTGGTTTGTGGAGAAATATGAATGAATTTGCAACCGTACTTCCTTTGCTGCTGTTTCAGCTCCAGATGCTCGAGTTCGATCTTCTCGCGCTCGAGCTTCTGCCGTTCGCGCACGATCCGCAGCAGTTCCGCTTTCTCCTTTTCGATACGCTCCCGCTCGGCCGCCAGTTTTTCCCGCTCTCGTTGCAGTCGATCCTCCTCCTCGCGCTGCCGGGCCCGGATCTCCCGCCGCCGTCGTTCCTCCTCGCGCAACTGACGCTCGCGTTCCCGCAGTCGATGGCGTTCCCGTTCCTCGCGGATCTTCTGCAAAGACAGAACTTCACGAGAGTCGCGCGATGACTCTCTGGCGGTTGCCGCTGATCCTGCTGCTCCAGCCGCTCCACGGCTACTGCCTCGGCTGCGCTGTTGACGCTGGTCACGGTCACGATCGCGGTCTCGTACCTGGGACGATCCGTGCGTATTCGAACGTCGATCGCGCGATGAACGGCTCCGATCGCGACTGCGCCGACCGGACGCTGGTGCGGTTGTTGTCGTTGCTGCCGATGCTGATGCCGTTGTTGTTGCTGCGGTGTCGCTGCTTTTCCGCCCTGTTCCAGTGGAACTCTTCTCGCCTCCCGCGCCACCACCTCTCGATGCACCAGCCGACACCGGCCGCTTCGCATCCGAAGAACCTGCTGGCCGAACAGGTCGTGGTTTTGGACGATCTTTGGGCGCGGGTTTTCTGTCTTTATCGGAAGTGGTCGTGGTGGACGTCGACTTGGAAACCTCTCCATTCTTCTTCTTATCGTTGGATGAAGATGAAGATTTGGGTTTGACCGCGTCACTTTTACCGCCGGACGAACTCTTCGTGGAAGCATTGCCGTTCGAGGTGGTCACTTTCGTTGCGGATGAAGAATCGGTTCCGGTGGAAGCTGAGCGAGCCGGACCAAGTTCCGATTTTGCCCGTTCAACCGAAATCAACCGGCCGTGCAGTTCGGTACGGTGCAGATGGTTGATGCACTCCGTCGCATCCTTCGCCGATGCCATCGTGACGTATCCGTAACAACGCGTTCCGGGGGTTCGCGAGTTGGTGACCACCTTGGCACCGATCACTTTACCATACTTGGAAAAGATTTGCTTCAGATCGGTGGCCCGCGTTAGCGAGGACAGTCGCGATACCCACAGGTTACGACCGACGTTAGCAGCCGTGCCGCCGCCGCCGCTTCCACCGTCCGAGCTGCCCTTTGCTTTTTCATCACCCCCTGCAGCGCCGCCCGATGAGGCGGACGTGGTGTTTGCGGGCACAGCTGCCGACGCTTTTTCGCCGCCGGATCGTGCTGAAGCCGCCGTCGATGATGCTGTTGTTTTTGTGGCCGCGCCGTCTGTAATATATTTCGCGTTTCCGAGCAAAAATATAGAACAACAACATATAGAACGATTATTGAACAAGTAGTGCAACACCCCAACATCATCATCTCGCTTTCACGGTGAGACACGCCTCGATGGCCCTCGGATCATCATCTGCTCTCTCTCTCTCTCTGACTCTGACTCTGACCCTAAAAGGGGATCTGCCCGGGGGGGATCGGATCTTCTTGTAGCACTGCCAGCCATCGACGGCAAGTCGCATGCGGTCTCTTCTCTCTTGTGCAGGATAGGTTAGGACACGTCTCATGACAACACTGTCAGCCCCGACGACTCTTTCCCTCATGCCCGGATGCCCTTTTCACCATCGTTCTAGCACAGCACGTGTCCGTTTGTGTATTGGTTGGCGAACAATCCACATCTTCAACTGATTAACCACTCGAACCAATCGAACAGTACGGGAAAGCACATGAAAAACTCGTCCTTTTCAACCGGACAATCGGCTTACCGACACGGGACATTGCATCTACTGAGAGTAGTTGCATTCACATCTTATTTGCTATATGTTCACACGCGCTAAACGGTTCAAAAATCGATGCGCCACACATCTACTACTAAAAAAACGCAATAATACAATTCACGGCGGCGTTAGGCAACCTAAACGACGCTACAACATTACCTTTCTCCGAGTTGCTGGAGGCAACCACGTTTTTCTCGCTGGAATTGAAAACAACAGACACAAATTAGTGAATCAGGCCAATGTTAAGGGTAGCTCCTCGCTGCGACTTACATCTTTCCTTCGCGTTTTTCGTCATTTTTCTTAGACTCCTCCGAAGCACTTTCCTTTGTCTTTGAAGCCACCGATTGTTCCTTTTTTGGTGTTTCGACTGTGAAAAAAAGGAAGCGCAAATCAAATCTTGTCCCGGCATCTTCTGCTTGCTTGGCGGGGTCAATTCTTACCCTCCTTCTGATCTGTGTCCATGTTGCTGTCGTGAAGCAACTTTTCATCTTCCTCGCCGATCGTAAGATTCAACGAATCCTCATTGTCCGTTTCTTTCGAGTCCTCCTTTATGTCGACCGGTTTGGTTTGCTCCTGTTTCGGGGTCACTTTTTCCTGCGTGACACATTCTGCTGGCTGTAGTGCAGAGAAAAGCGCATTAGATGGTTGAGTTCTCGATCTCTGGCAGTATGTTACCTTCACAAAGTCGTCCTTCTCCTGCTTCACGATCGGTTCCTCTTCCACCTCTTCTTTCTCCTCACTGTCTTCCGGTTGCACCGGTTTAGCTTGAACGTCATGTTCATCCTCATCTTCATCTTTCGTTTCATCCTTGATGACTACCAGCTCATCCTCGCACAGTTTTTCGGGTTCGGACGTTGCGCTATTGGTGGTCTCCGATGCATCAGCATTTTGATCTGCGCAGGCCGACGCATCCGTGTTGTTGGATTCTTCATCCGTCTTGCCACCTGCATTGGCTTTGCCCTTCTTTACCGACGCTTTACCAACCACAATCTCAAATTCTATCGTTTCCGGATCATGACCTTCCTCACGCAACGCCTGTCGGGAATAGTAAAGTGGGAAAGAAAGTTAAAACCATCCCTTTCAATCCGCGACCGCATGGAAGAGAAAAGAAAGCATCCATTTTTCATGAACAACCAATATGGCGTCCCCCTTTACCGAAGCCCGTACCTGTGTGAGCCGCTCGAGAAGCACATTCTTCACCCCATTACCATCCTTGCCGCGTTTCTCCAGCTCTTGCTTCAGGTCCACCACACGTAATTCACTCAGTTTTCGCTTATCGGGCGTTTCCGTCATGATTCCGTCGCGGATTTATGGTCAAATTTCAGCACCTACATGAACTTGTGCCAAATCGCTTTCGCTTCAGTTTTTCGTCTCCTTTTTTGAGAAGCGCTCACGAACACTGAGCCCAACCATGGTGCTGCACACTGACAGTTTGTTTTGACAGTTGCGAGCAGCATCCCGCACAGCTGATTGTGTGTGTGTGTTTGTTTCTTAACCGAAAACAAGTTTTTATACGTTTTTGGTAAAAAATCGTCTCTGCAGTTTGTGATAAATCTTATTGATTTGGTGATTAAACAGGTTTCTCATGATAAAAGGGAAGCATCGCTACCATAAACATACAGAGTTTGTTTGTGTTCGAGACCACCTCCTCTGATTGTTTATTTCATAAGATTGCTACTGTCAATACACATCTATTCACACGCACCGTAGTGCATTTTCACTGCAAGCAACGCGAAAAATGGTTCAATTGTGCTCTTAAAGTTGTGCTAAAACTGATATTCCATCTGTCGCTAGCTTTGTGAAACAAACAAAAGAAACGCACGCACAACAGCGATGGCTCGAAGCCATCAGGGCAGCGGTGGATTGGCTGCAATAGGAGCCGATATGGACGATAGCCGCTTTCGGATCCGGCCCTATCAGCAGATACTATCGTCCTGTAGCGGTGCGTTGGTAACGTCGCTGTTCAGTAAGTTACACCGAATCACCTGCAGTTAGATGATGCAACACGTGTTGCGTTGATTTTTGCAAATCATCCACTTCATTTACACGCCTCTTTTTCTCCAGTGACTCCACTGGACGTGGTGAAGACTCGCCTGCAGGCGCAACAGAAGGTACTGATATCGAACAAATGCTACCTGTACTGCAATGGTTTGATGGATCACATCTGTCCGTGCGGTCCAAACGGTACGCTAGGTCCAACGGCTCCCAGCAAACGTCCACTACATTTCAACGGCACGATCGTAAGCTCCTAAAGCGGTACTTCCAGCACAACATCCAATTCTGATCTTCACCATGTTTTTGTTTTTGAAGGACGCTTTTACCAAAATCAGCCGCTATGAGGGTGTACCATCGCTCTGGTCCGGGCTCGGGCCAACGCTCATACTGGCCCTTCCCACGACGGTAATTTACTTTGTCGCGTACGAGCAGTTTCGCATCCGCTTGAAGGAACTGTACCAAAGAAAGAAGGGACGGGATGCGGAACTTCCCATCTGGCTGCCGCTCCTGGCCGGAAGCTCAGCACGCGTGCTTGCCGTCACGATCGTGAACCCGCTCGAGCTGATCCGCACGAAAATGCAATCGGAAAAGCTCAGCTACCGTGAGGTTGGCCACGCCTTCCGCAGCATGTTACGCGTGCAGGGCGTGCTGGGGCTGTGGAAAGGCTTCTTCCCAACGATTTTGCGCGACGTACCGTTCAGTGGTATCTACTGGACGACGTACGAATCCATCAAGAAACGCTTCAACGTCAGTCAGCCCACGTTCGCGTTCAGCTTTGCCAGTGGTGCAATTTCCGGCGGTGTGGCCGCTTTCATCACCGTACCGTTCGATGTGGTCAAAACGCATCAGCAGATCGCTTTCGGCGAGCAGTTCCTGTACGCTCAGAATGGCGCCGACAAAGGGGCGCCGGGCAAGAAACCGTTCAAAGCGATCGGCACGTTCGAGACGATGGGACGCATATTCCAAATGAACGGTATTCGGGGTCTGTTTGCGGGGCTCACGCCACGGCTGGTGAAGGTAGCGCCCGCCTGTGCCATCATGATCGCGTCGTTCGAGTATGGCAAAAACTTCTTTTACCGCTACAACGTGCAACGATATCAGGAGCAGAAGGACAAAGCGTTAGCGGCGGCGGCTGCAAGCGAGGCTGGTACCGTGGTTAGTAGTGCGCCTTCCGCGAGTCTCGTCCCCTCCTCCCCGGCGCACCATCGGGGACGGCAGATGAACAAATATTAATGTAATGAGATCGCTTTTTTTTTTTTCGTTTTCGCTTTGCTCTTCAGTAACGGCCTTCCGCGCGCGTTATCTCAGCTTCTTCCTCAAATCTCACGGGCGCCGGTTGCTGAATGTGAGACAATTGTATATGTGCAACTACAATACTGCTGCACTTTCGACTACCACAATCACTGTGTACAATAAATTGTTAGTCATTTGTTGGAAAAGGGTCAGCTTATGTTGGTGCTGCTAATGAAAGAAATATCTTGGAGCGCTCATGGTGGTAGTGAGCATCGTTTGAGAATATTGTAGGATCCGTCGGGATCTTGTGCCTCTAGACGACTACCAAGGCAGTAGAAATTCCATCATCTCGAGATCTTCACCGAGGTCGAAGAAGTTCGTCCATTGCCTTTCACTTTCCCGAAGATATTAAACAGGACGTAGAAGAAAAGCTTAGCTTGCAATGCTGAACTGAAGGAATTTCCATTCCTTGAGTTGTTTGAGCCTGCTGCAGAAAAACATTCAATAATTATTGAAGCCTTTTGATGAACATAGTCGACTGCTGATTTGTTTTTTACCACATGACCATCGATTTTTATTAGTTCTAGAATTATATATATACGTATATCGATACTGCGGCTGAATATGCTCTTAAACACACTACCAACGAATATTGTTTATCGAATACACGATCACTTATCTTTCGTGGGGGGTTAGAATTTTGTGGTGTCCTGTGCCGAGATATGCACGTGGGTTTTTTGTTTATACAGCTGATCTTTCCATGGGGGATAAGTGGATCCCGGCAATGGACAAGGATGCATTAGTGTGTGTGTACGTTAGGCTAGGGAATCTGTTCTTCACAGCAAAGTTTAGGACAACCCAAAAAAATATGATTCGTTTTGTTGGTGAGCTTAAAAGATCTAATGTTTTCCTATGGACACTGAATTCAGGTCGAAATATTCATAAACTTAGGAGTAGAACGCATTCGTGAATGTTCCTTAAAACACAATTTACATCCTCACATCGTTTTCCGCTTCGCTTTCAGGTGTGCTGTCCTCCAACAAACTACCTAAACACAATCAATTCTTCCTTCTTTGCGCGGTGGGATTTCATTGAACTGCCCCCCATAAACACGCCAATCAGTTTTTGTCGGAACTGCAACGGCTCCTTCTAGAGATGCAATTAAAAGAAAACGATCGAAATAACCCTTCGCTTCACACTTTCTGCAGCAAAACATTCGGTAGCTACCATATTAACCTTATTTAGTTTTTCGTTATTGATAGTATTGTTAGTTGATTGGTTGATTCGCGCATTTCGCTTTTCCTTACTGTGTGCAGCTTTGTGTGTTTTGTTATGCCAGTTCGTTTATCCGTCATTTTGGATGCAAACAAGAGCGCTTTCTTCCCACACACTCACACACGCACACACTTGATTGCGCCAATCTACAGGATATAGCTTAACACGCAAACACATAAATAGCTCATCGCTTGCCTAGTGCCGCGATTCCCAATTTGTGACCGAGCGACAGACCAATGTGGTTCTCTCTCTCTCTCTTCCGCTATTCTTGCGGCTATATAGGCGCTATTCATATTCAGCAGTGAGTTATGCATATGCTTTAATTGCCTTATCGGTCGTTTATTCAACTTCAATTCTATCACTAAGGATTATCCCATTATTATTTAAGATTTGTAGTGAGCTTTATATATATTCAAAAGTGTATGTGTGTGTGTTGTATGTATCAGGACTCTTCCCAATCGAAAAAAAGATTATTTACAAGCGATAGTGGGCCCAACCCTGATGTTCGATTGTCCATCGGTGAGGACTCTCTCTCTTTCTCTCTCTCGCTCTCTTTCCGGGAGCTTTTCTGGGCTTGCAGTTTAGTGCCACGATCATTTAGCTATCACACACGCACACACTCTCACACACACACAGAAGGAATAGAAATTTAGATAATCGTATCCATGGCAACGTGCCGCACGTTTTGTTTTTTTACTCTGCATTTGTGTTGTGAAATTTTTGATAAACGCGCATTTAGAAGAAAACATGTGCCGCACACACGCACACACCCATACGCACGCAACGATTTACGACAGATGGAAGCTCATGCTTCCCTCGCTGGCGGCCATCTTCAGCTTTTGACGCATCACCTCCCGGTTCGAATAGTCCGGCAGCTTCAGATAGTTGACGCACGTCATCACCGACGGCAGATACTCGTCCGGATTTTGATTGCCATCCATCTTTTTGCGCACGATTGTTAGCGGGGGCGTGAGCGCTTTGAAGCCGCCAGTAGGCAACCGTGGGCTGCCGGTAACAAACTGCAAAAACAGACGCTGCTCGTCCCGATTGTACGTTGCGAGAATGTCGTAGAAGAATTGAATCGCTGGCGAGTCCTGGCTGAATCCGTGGTCGGTCCGGCAGCTTTCCGACAGCATTCGCACATCCCACCGTTGCTGGTTCGTTCCACCGATGCCGGAACCGCAGAACACGTTTTCCAGTTCCTCCGGGTAGAACATTTGCAGTCGATTCATCGGGAACACCGTGTCAAATCCTGTGCACAAACAAACAAAAACGACGACGACGAACCTCGGTTAAATCTGGGCGCGACAAAAAAAAAACAATGAAGCCGGTCGTTACCTTCGCGAAGCGCTTCAAACTGCCGTGACACGCCTTCGGCCATAAACCAGTGCGTGACAAGCGAAATGTATTGGTGCAGATTGTTGATCGTCACCGCCATATCGCGTCCACCTCTTCGCAGCTCTATGTTGGGATGACCCGGCAGGACAAAGTCGAGTCCCAGATCCGAAATGGGGCATCCGTCCAAATCCAGCGCTTCAATCTGTGCATGAAAAGGAATTAAAAGGTTAGTTTTTTCCGCATATCAGATAGCATTTTTCGTTACTTTTACCCTTTCAGTCTTTTCCATGGCGTTCAGATTCGGATCGGCCTGAATCTGGTCACGCTGCTTCACGATCTCGTTCAGCCGTAGCAGCGTGTTCTGCACTTCCGGCGCAATCTGACCCAAATCCGACAGCCCAAGAGAACTTTCCTCGCTCAACATCCAGCGGTAGAACGGAATAGAGAATGGCAAATCAAGCTACAAAAAGAAAGGAGCACGAAAATGGCAATTAAATTCGTGCATTCCCAGGCCCCCTTTTTTTGAAAAGAACCAAATCTAGTCGCACGTACCATTCGGCTGTCCATGACCGCTTTGGCCATAAATTTGCCCAAAAACTTAAACTTGTGCTTCAAGCGTGAAATCTGTGACGTTTTCGCCGTCTTGCTGAGCGGTATCGGGAACAGGCCCCGCGGAGCATTCACGTACGAAATGGCATGGCCAGAAGCGGCCGTCGTAACGGTGGCGCTGCTGTCCGCTGACAGCGGCGTAATCATCAATCCTTCCACGTCGGCAAACGATGACGGTGGCAGTGCCGGCGGTGGTGTCGAATTGTTCTCCAGCTCGGCCTGCTGCGGATTCAGCTGCTCGATCAGCATGTTTAGCGAATTGTCGTTACTGATGATGAAGCTACTGTTGTCGTCGCTCACGCCACTGACGCTGTTGTTGGCTGCCTCGTCGCTGCCACGATTCGATCCTAGCGAGGACCGGGTGGTGGTCGTCATGCTGACAAGCGTCATCGTGGTGGCGGTCGTGGTCGTGTCCAAGCTGGCGTCCTCGAGCGCACCGCCGCCCATCGACGACTTGACGATGTTGTCCGCAATCGAGGTCGACTGCTGGTTGTTGTTTTTATAGCTATCACTATCGTTCCATAAGCCTAAATCACAGCGTTGCAGTTCCGTCGAGACGAGCGCGTAAAACTCGAGCGTTGGCCCCAGTCCCGTGCCGACCTCGTTCTCGTACTGAATTTCCAGCAGAGCCTTCGAGTGCCCAAAGTCCTACAAAAATGGGCGAGCAAATGTGTCAGTCCCTTTAGCTCAACGAACTCCAATGGCGCACAAACTTACTTGAATGATCGATTCCGCCTGCTTCAGTATGTCTTCACGGGAAATGGCCCGTTTTCGGCGGTCGAGCCGTGGCGTGACGCGCTCGCTCGTGTCGGCCGAATTGAGATCAGGGGTCGTATCGAGCAGACGCTGTAGCGCCCGGTCCCGATCGAAGGAGACGGCGTAGAACAGCAGGTGACGCGTTTCGAACGGGAACAGGAACGGACAGGCCACCGCAATCTGTTGCAACCATTGAGGTAAGTTCCCGGTCATGATCACCAGTGGATCCTGCAGCTGACGGCTCGCCTTGGCAGCAATCTGTAAACAACCGAACACGCGTTCATTGAAGCCATGCCCGCCCTCCTTCTGCTTCTACCGCTGGTCGTCGTACTAACCTTTGAATGAATGAACTCTGCCTGCGGAACAATCGGTATGTGCGGCACGGAAAAGTATAGTGTCGCCCAATGCCGATTTAATGCATTAATGATGCGCAACATGCACAGTGCATCGAGCGACGCGTCCTGTACCGTCACTACATCCGGCAGCTTAGAAGCCAGAAACGGTCCTAGCGGCGACACAATGGCAGGCACCTGCCCATCGATCCAGAATTCGGGCTTGCGGCGCATCAGCTTCGACTGCGACGAATTTTTGCTATTCTTTCGCGACGATCCCGACGCGCCCTTGCTTGAGCCGCTCGATTCTTCCTCCACGGGACGGTAGTAGATGGTATGCTGCTGCACCCAGATACTAGCGCTTCCTGCAAATACATTACAAAGGATTTCAATTAAACCGTGCTCTACGTTTATCTCTCTCTCTCTCTCTCTCCCGCTATTGAATTTACCTATCGGTGTTTCCGTATCGGTGTCCGTCTCAGACTGATCGTTCACTAGCGGCGAGTACTGACGAATGGCCTGGTACACGGTCATGTTGTACGGCAGCACATGCTCGCCAATCAAAAACTGTAGCTTATGTTTCAGCCCGCCCATCGATATCATGGCTGCCGCATCGATGTTATCGATGTCCTCTTCGGAATCTTCCTCACTGTCCACGCGGATACCGCCGTACCCACGCACGACTAAGTATCTTTCGATGGCCTGCACCAACGCTAGCGGATCGATTTTCACTGTGCCGCCCTTCCATTGGCGCAAATTTGTACATTCTGGATGGCGTTGAAGATTGCACTGGATAGAAAGGGATGACACGAACAAGGTAAAATGAATCGCTCACAATCACCCAAAGCCACCACCCTGGGTAGAATGAACGCCTACCTTCAGTTGATGTGTGTTGAAGAATTTAAGAGCACTTGTGTTGGACCGACCGCCAACGCCGGCCGGGAAATCGTGCACCTTCACCGGGAACTGTTCGAGCTGCGTGACGCATCCGTTGAGCTTGGCCACCAGCGCACTGAACGCTGCTCCGTCCATACCGGCCGGCGAGCCGGCTCCCACGTGCGAGTAGTTCGCCTCTATCGGCAGTCCAGCAAACACGTGCAAAAACATACGCAAACGGCTCGCTCGCTCGACCAGCGGATTCTCATCGTTCGCCATGTAGTTCAGCATCGCCCGAATCAGCCCAGAGTGGTTCACCTCGAACGGTGATATGTCGCTTTCCATCAAAATGTCCCGCAGCTCCTGCAGCGCGCTCAAACATTCGTCCTTGCGACCGTCCAGCTTGCGAATAGCTTCGGTAAGCCGGATCAGAATCGTACAAGCGGGATGCTGCTCGAGAGCACCGGCAGCACCGCCCAATCCACCCGCAGCACCACCACCGGCCGTTCCGCTCGAGGCATCCGCACCAGAGTAGCGATTCACGAACAGAACCGCCTGGTCACGGATCCACTGACGAGCCTTTTCCCGGTTGCCGGCTGCGATCAGGTTCGAGTTTGAATGGCTCTTGTTTAGCGAGTTGCCTCCGCTGCTACCATCCTTCCCATAGCCCGATGCACCGGACGAAGAAGCGTTGTGGGACGAGGACGCTGCCGAAGAGGACGTCGATTGGCGACCCCACCGGGCAGGGTTCAGCGACGCTAGGAAGGATGTCGTTTTAGACGAAGCACCGGTAAATCGCGAGCGAGAAGATCCCGACCCGGACGCAGGTGTGTGACGCCCGGAGGACGACGAGCTTGCTCCCATAGTGGTTGTTGCCTTGTTGATGAATTCTTGCATCACGGACGAAACGCCACCGGATGACGATGCACCACCAGCGATACCGCTTCCGCTAGACAGCGACGAAGCGCCATGGGAGGAAGAACTTGCTCCACCAGAAGCGTGCGCGTCATCGTGTCGCGATTTGGACTTCGAGCTGCCCTGTGATTTCCGCTTCGGTGGAACCTTGCGCTTGAGAATGTCGGACATTTTCAGCTGACCCGAAGAATTGTTGCTGCTGCTACTGCCCTCGTGCGACGCGTGGTGTACCGACGCATTCGAAGCGGCCGTCGTGGAACTATTGCTCGGGGACACTACCATCCCCTGCATCATTCCGGCACCACTGTTACCGACCACGGCTGAGCCCGCGGAGCTAAGAACGGTCGTTCCGGTTAGCAGTGCGACATTGCTCTGGTCGGACACGTTCGTCGGAACGCTGTAGCCAACGAAAGCGTCGGAGAAATGGTGCGGTGGCTGATAGATGTGTGTCACCGTTGCACCGGTCGGTTGCTGTGGCTGCGCATGATGGCTCTGATGATGGTGCGGGATGGCGTGCGTCGGCTGATGATGGTGATTCATCGGATTCATTGCAGCTGCCGCTGCAGAGTTGTAGATGGCATTCAGCAAAATGTTTCCATTTCCCGTCGTCGTGACTGTAGCCGTTACGATGGACGTACCGGGCGCGGGTTGCACCATCGGTTGCACGGTGGCACCACTCGCGCCGGCATCTTGCAGATGGTGGTGCAAGTTCGTCGCCACTGGCATATGCTGACCCGTGGGCTGAGGCTGAACATGTCCACCAGCAACGGCCGAGTGTGGCATCAAGTTCATCAAGTGATGGTGGTGATGATGATGTGCTGCCGCCTGCTGTCGCAGGGAGGACGATTTGTTGAGGTTAATCGCCGACGCAGAGGCTGATGCTGTGGTGTAGCTGTGACTGCCACTGGCGGCCACCGCCATCGTACCCGCGGGCGGCACTGGCGCTGCTGCCGACGCCGATAAAGACGAAGACTGTGGCTGCTGATGGTGGTGGTGCGGAAGGTGCTGGTGATGATGGTGATGAGAGCTGCTGCTGCTCATCTTACTGCTCGCCATCATCATCGCGGACGAAAGGTTCTTCACGTGCGATCCACCCGCGTTTCCCGTGATCGCTATTGCAACTTGACCTCCTGTAGCTTTCGAGCTAGACCCGATGGCGCTGCTGTCAAAGTCGAACGTCTGCCCACCAGCGCCCGTCGGATTAAGTGTAGCCGATGCCGGTGCACTCTGTGTGCCTCCGGTGGATTTCGGAGACGGCGCAGCGCAGATCGGTATCGATGGGTCAGTTAGCTGTTTAAACTGATGCATCACACCCTCACGGCGGAAATGCATCCCAAACACTTCCGGCAGCTTGTGCATCAGTATGTCCGCCATCTGCATTGCGCCGACCACGATGCGCATATCGTTCGACGCCATCATGCCGGCAATGTGCGATGACACGAGCTGATTTTTCAACACGTCGCGCAACAAATCGCCATTCGCGAAATACACCATGCGCAACAGCGCTCGCAGACATTTGTAGCGCACCGACGGTCCAGCCGACGAACTGTACACTTCGTACAGCACCGAGAACAGATTGCGGATGAATTCGGCGGCCAATCCACGCTCTTCCTTCAGGCAAGCGATTCTCGCATCACGCTGCGCGTTCGGTGGCCGTGTGGCTAGATTTAGCGAGCCCGTTCCGATCACTGCGACAGCCGTCGACGTTGATGCGGCATTCTCCATATTGCTACAATCAGCTGACGCTGCTGCTTTACTCGCAGCAGCGGGGCTCACGATAACAGCCGCCGTAGCGGCCGCTGCTGCTGCTGCTGCCTCGGCGGCAGCGGCAGCCGCCGCACCTTGCTGGGCAAGCAGCTGATGGTTTATCTTCCGCTGCACGGACCGGGTCGTGCCGGTGTCCTCGTTGATCTGTTGCATCGAGTGAAAGTCGATCGTGTACGTGCGCCCCAACGTACTGAGACTTATCTCGTCGTCCGAGTTCAGGTGTGCCGCCTCGATCATTCGCGAATCGATGGAGGAATACGGGCGCCATACGCCACGATCATCGCGCCATTGCCACTGGACCGCATCCTGCACCGTTGGCTGCGGTCGTTCGAGCAGTGCATCCACGGCGAAAATTCCATCCGTTGGCAGACGGGGCATCAGTTCGCCGATCAGGCAGGTGATTTCGTACAGCTCCGAAGGACTGCGAGGAACCAGCTCAACGTCGGATGTGACGGGGTCGGCAGATCCCGTGAGCAGATAAAGCAGCGTCGAAGCGATATCGTTCTTCAGCAGCGTAATGGCCAAATCGGGACAGTTGGCACACATCACGCTTAGCATTCGCACCACGTTTGTGAAGGTGCCACTGTTCAGCACCGATGGCGTTACTACGAGCAGCTGTTGACAGTTCTTCAGCAACTCCATGCTGGCTATCTCCTGCAGCACCGCTTGATCGTGCTGGAAACTATCCACCAAACGGTAGAACGCGGTACAAATGCTTTCCACGCTCTTCTTGTCTTGCTGTGCGAGCAGCCGGGCGAGCAGCGCCAGCGAATCCTTTACGAAATGAAACTCCTCCGAGTGTAGATTCAAGCAGCAGTTGGCAGTAATGGCCAAAGCCGCCCGTTGCGCATTGATGGAGAAAAAGTCCAGAAACGTGAGACAGGACGAGACACCGTTCGCCTGCAGGATGCTTTTGTTATGGCGCCGGGACAGTATCTCGAGGGCGGTCAAACTTTGCTCCGCCACATCCATGCACTGTATCACTTGCAGCTTTTCCAGGAAGGCTGGTATGGCGTCGACCACCGTTCCGGACGAGCGGGGCAACGCTTCCAGCATATACGCCAGCGCACGACACGCATTGTTCATGATGTCGAAGTTGTGCTCCATGCGTAGGAGCGTTATAAGCGCCGGAACAACCTGTTTGATGGGGAACCCGGCCAGTGTGTCCTCATTGCCCATTACCAACATTTGACACATCTCGATGGCGGCTTGCAGCTGCTGACTCTCGTCCGGACACTGCAATCCTTGGAGCAGTTGCTGTGCCTTCGACGAGCTGCTGTTGGTTCCCATGGTCCGGTGCAGCAGGTGATGCATCCGCGGTCCGAGCGCTCCAAACAGATGGGGCGGAAGTCCACGCGCTTCCAGCAGTGCTTGCAGTCGGCCCACTTCACTGTCGTCGCTCTCCGAATCTGGATGCGGCGGCGCACCGGAACTGCCGGCCGCACCCGATCCGGATCCCGATGCGGAGGCGGAGGTGGCCGTTCCAGCTGCCGAATGCATCATATTTACGTCCGCCATGCTCGAGGAGGATGTGGACTGATGCTGTGGTGGCACTCCTCCCGAGGAGGAGGCCGACGATGACCCACCCAGGGCGGCCTTCGTTAGCTTTATAAACGGATGCGACGACTGATGCGATTGGTGCGAGTTTGCTCCATCGTTGTTGCCACTGCTGTTGTTATTGTTGTTGTTGTTATTACGAGAACCATCGTTGGCCATCGCATTCGAGGTAGAGGGACCACCGCTACCACCACCACCACCACCACCAATGCCTCCTCCACCCACCGCGACTGTTCCGTCGAAACTAGTCGCCAAAAGGATCGATCCTCCTCCCTTCGACGAGCTGCTACTCCCCTTCGATGAGCCCGCGATCACCGTGGCCGCGTTGTTGCTGAAATGCACGGCAGTAGAACCGGTCGGTACGCCGCCGCTGCCACCGCTGCCACCACCACCACCGCGGTGATGATGATGATGATGGCTACCGGACCGTGATGTTGATGATGATGACGCGCCGGACTGCGCTGATTGTGGCTGGTGGTGGTAGGGATTGTTGGTTGGATTTGAGCTAACGCAAGACCCCGTGGTTGCGGATGAGTGGGAACTCTTGCCCCGAGAACTGCGTCTTAGTAAACCGGCAACACCTCCACTGCTGCTGCTGCTGCTGCTGCTGCGCCCTTGCTGTTGTTGCTGTTGTGCGGATGTACCACCGGCCTCGTATTGGTGGTGCTGCGGTGCCAAATGAAGGCCACTCGATTCGCCCACACCAAACTGCTGCTGCTGCTGGTGAAGCAGCTGCTGCGGATGTGCCGGTTGCAAGTGCGGCGGCGGCTGGTAGTGTTGAAAGTGCTGCTGTTGCTGCTGCTGGGTGGAAAATTGGGGAATCGGCTGGGAATGTAGCGCGTAGTGTTGCGGCGGCAGCTGCTGCTGGCCCTGATGATGGTGTACTAGCAAATGCTGCTGCGGCTGCTGATGGTAATGCTGCAGACTGACTGTGTTTGCTAAATGGTGATGCTGCTGCTGCTGCTGCTGCTCTCTACTACTTCCACTACTACGTGCCGCTAGTCTTGCCCCCAGATTCGGGTGCTGCTGCTGATACT
This sequence comes from Anopheles stephensi, assembly GCF_013141755.1. Taxonomy (NCBI): domain Eukaryota; kingdom Metazoa; phylum Arthropoda; class Insecta; order Diptera; family Culicidae; genus Anopheles; species Anopheles stephensi. The sequence continues at coordinate 91,134,457 of NC_050202.1, forward strand.
GCTGCTGCTGCTGGTGGTGGTGGTGGTAGTTGTGTTGATTATTGTGATCCCCCCCCACTTTCTGGCGCTTTTTGGGCACTTGCGCACCGCCTGACGAACAAGTAGAAGAAGCCGAAAAGGACGTCGGTGTGGAGGCAGCCGATGCTGCGTTTGCCGATACTTGTGCACCGGTAACGATTCCTAGCTCGTTTACGGTCGCAGTTAGCGTGATGTGCTGCTGCTGTTGCTGCTGATGGTGCTGGTGTGAACGCAAGTTGCGAATGGTTAGTGTCTCTACCGTCGACTGTTGCTCCGTTGAAGTAGCGTTAGACGATGAGGGGCGTGTAGCGGCGGTGGTCGCTTCCTGGTGCCACTTACGATCACCTTTCGATCGCCGTTGGCCCGATTTTATCGCTACCTTGGACGCGACTTTAGTATCTTCTGCAAGTAAGCTCTTTCGATCGGCCAATTTGCGCAGAAGCTTCGACGAGCTACCGGTGCCGGACTTTCTACGCTTGTTCTTACTTATTGCGCGCGACGAACTTGCAAACGATGAGGTAGTGCTGCAAACGCTTTTGTCTTCCCGACTGCTTGCGCCTCCAGCAGTGGACCCTCGCTTTGCCTTTGGTGGTTGAGCTTCTGCTCCTGCTGTGTTGCTTTCGACTGTCGGCGAGTTGCAGGAAAGTATTGACGATGCCGATGAACTGCTACGTTCCGATGGTGGATTACGCTCGGATGATGCTGTGCTATTGCTTGTACTTTCATGAGGACCGATCCCGGTACCTCCTCCTACCACTTTCGAAGATGATCCTCCTGCTGCTGCTACCGCTACTGCTTTGGTGGATGATTTATTGCGATTGTTACGAACGTCCACGATCTTCGAAGGTGTTGCAGATACTTGGTGCTGAAACTGATGCTGCTGCTTGAGATCGAACCCGTGCTCAGCTGTGCTACTTGCACCGACCGCAGTACTGCTAGAGGTGGTCGCGGTAAACACAAGCTCTTTGGAAGTGGTGCGAGACCGAGTACGGTATGCCACCGGAACAGCAGCAACCGCTGACTGCTGACCGGTCGACGCCTTACAGTTCAATGACTGTCGCTTCACGGAGGGATGAGGCTGCTCTGCCGACGAGTTGCCGTGTGGCAGTGGTGGCAAGCTGTGCTTTCGTTTGACGCTGCTGCGCGGTTGGTTTGTTTTATCGGCCGAATCGGAACGCTCTTGCTTTGCGGAGGCTACTTCGCCCTTGGACGACTTTCCCGCTCTAGAGCGTCTGGTTTCACTGTTGTTATGCGGCTGGCTACCGGTACTACCGATGGTGGTGGCGCTGCCGTCCTTCCGCTGATGTTGGTCCTTCGGTTGCTGTTTTGCTTGTTGCTGTGCTGGATGATGATGATGATGCCCCTCCGTCACTGCAGAGAGCACTTGCTTACCAACGGATTCGGCCATAGACGACGCTTGCAAGGCTCCCTGTGTCCATTAAACATACCCGGCTGCGTGGTGCAATTTTTGTAAGTGCGCTAGCTGCGGGGCAATCTTGGCAAATCCACTGACCAACGAAATTAATTCGGGTACACACACGCGCGCACACACACACACACCAACTTGACAGAAATTAAGCGCACGGGTGAAAAACTGTTCAATGGTTCTGTCTAAGATTCACACCACACTTGGATTAGATTCCGCCACTTGGGGGCCGGACCGTCGATTCGATGCCTTTCGTTCAATCCTGCAGTAATCCAATTCGGTGCCGCCAACAAACCGGTAACGCAACACAAGGTCTGTGTCACCAGGCAACTGTTCCAGGGGAAATTATTTCTGAAACAAAAAGAGTAAAAGATGTTTTTTATTAGTATCGGAGCATTCTTTGTGATGTCTTGTATTATCATGACGGTGTTAATTTAAACCCTTCATTTTTCTTCAAAATGCCGGGTACATTTTCCAAACTCACGATCCAAGAGCAATGAACTAAGAATTTGGCAGTCAAATCAGCAGCCATCGTACCTGTCGAAATTGTTAATGTTTTTCGAATGGCCATTAGACGAGACACGGGGGCATTATTATATTCCGCGTCTCGCTCGTTTCAGCATTGATTGCTTATGCCTTCAGCCACATACAACACACTCTGAGTGAGTGTACTATGCTATACTTTAGGCTGGTGTCTGGCTGTTTTCCTGTCGCGACTGTACGTTAACTTGTGACCGATTGCTGCTGCCTGTTCTGTTCTGTTCAGTTCTGTTGCTCACGCTCACGCACGCTTACGACGATGAAGCAGTGCGAAAGGAAGCAGAACGGAAAAAAGAGGAAATACACCCCACCGAACCGAGTGAACGCATAGCCTACCACCAAACACGAACCAACTCGAAAATGTTCAAAACCTTGCTGACTGCGCGAATGGGAGTCTCCGTCGTCGTGATGGTGATGCTCAGTGGTGTAGTGCGCCTTCCTTCCACACGACAACCAGCGCAAGCAACCCTTCGAACGAAGAAGGGATGGTAGCGAAGAACAAAAGGGAGAGATATATTCGAATGTAAATAAAGGTTATTGTCCATTTCAATAACGCATCAAAAGCAACAGGGAAACGGAATAAAAAACGATGTGTGTGTGTGTATGTGTGTTGCGGTTGTCGTTGTCGCCTGCAGCATAAACTCCCGCACATGGTCAACACAACTCGACATCAGCATACATATCCGACACCGAACAGCAAAGGCAGCAGCAGCAGCAGCAGCAGCGGCAGAATCATCAGCCACAAAACCAGACCGCGACGAGAAACGGTTCGCAAGGCATGCACGCACGCACACACAAGTGCGCAACAGCTCCGTGTTTAGGGGGTACAGCCCAACATAAAAGCAGCACCTTCACTTAGAATGAATTTGTGCGAGTCAACAGCACCACACCACCAGCGCGCCGTCGGTGAAGGCACAGCCAGCCGAGAACGGCAAGAACCCGTAGGAAGAAAGAAACACACATTAATTCATTGGTCGAGAGTTCAGTCAAGTTCGGTTGAGTCGGTCGGTTGTTGCTTGCTGCAGCATGTTCTCCTCTCTCCCAAGACGACGCAAGTGGTATAAAGCCCGAGAGCCCGCAGACAAAAGACTAAAGAAAGGAAAATCACGAAAACGAAACCTTAATCATCATCTCCTTGCGCCCGGCCGAAGGCACGGCTGGCAGGGAAAAACCGGAATCACAGCCACGGAGCACAGACAGAGCAAGGCAGAAAAAGGAGTCGTATTGATGTTTGTTGACCCGTCTGTTACAGTGCTGGAACGGCCAAACACCACGCTCTACGCTCCGTGGGGTGTGCTCCCTGTACGCTCCCTCGAAAGGAACCGATCGGCCGCCCCGACACGGATGGATCTCGTTGTGATTGCAGTCATTTACACTGTTTATCCAAAATATGGCAACCTACTTGAGCTGGTTGTGTTTCATTCAACAAACTACCTACAACCTAATAGACCCTCTCCTCCTTCCCAATGCTATTCGTCACCCATCCCATCTGACGCACACACGCTCGTTCGAACCATTTTTAATGCTTCAAAATCTATGTTGGTTCGCTCTTCATCTCTTTCTCACGGTCTATTACGAAGGCTGCTAAGCCTGGCTGCAAAACTGATCCGAGACCATCGCACCTGAAAGCGGTTAAAACCTGCCATAGGAAGCTTTGACCTGCTGCTTCGACTATCCCCGGCAATAGAATACATCAGCTAGGGATACAATCCGGAGAGGATCATCGATTCATCTTCCTCTTCTCACCTTTGCAGATCCCGACACGCGCATCATGCACCCTTATTTCATTCGCCTGGCGTGCTCTTGTTTACCTTTTCCCTTCGTAGGCTTTCTTCCTGTCTGTGTCTCGCACCTCATTCAAGATCACTTCTGAATCGTGTACGGACACAGTTCCTTGGACAAAATGGTATGGAATGAAATATACGACGTTTTCCAACATACAAGTAGGCTAACACTACTCGTGCGCTACTCCATTAATGAAAGAAATCACCATAGCAACACACATGAAGATAAGATTAAAAACCTTCCTCGCATACGTACACTTTTCCAGCTCCATACCAGTGTTTTTTTTTTGTCACAATCGAACGCCAACGTGAACTATGATAACGTGTACCAAAAATCTAGGTTCTAGACAAAGCGTACCGTGTGGTCCCTTCGCGCGGTAGAGCCAAGCTTCAAACCCGCATAAAATGGTGAGTTAATTGGACAAGGGATAGCACGAAAAAACACAACTTTATGCACATATGCTGCACACTTCTCACTGTTACTTTCTGCCCAAAAACAGAGGTTACTGACCTTTTCCTCTGTGTTGGCTTTACACGGCGTAATACGACAGTCGACAACCAGGGCCGGAGCATATCCGTATAGGCTGTTGCAATGATGCCCTTTGCCGAAGCTAAATCCTGTGTCAGCGTGTTTATCCCCTTCGTGCACGCATAAGTACAGTATGCACCGTGCAATGAAATGCCCAAAATCACGAAGACGAAGGGTTCGCTTTTGAAAAATCACACACTCCACCAGTGTCGTCGTCGTATTCAATGAAATGCGCCGTGGCATAAAGTCACTCTATCAAATTGAAGCATGAAGGTAATACTATTGCTGCTGTTGCTGTAGAGACGGCCGACTTCCGCACTTCTTCCGTGAGGTTTACACAAGCGCATTTTTAACCAAACGTTTTCAAACATCCGCTTGGTCGTATCAGGAGAGCCCGGACATGCAATTGATTCTCTTTGAACTCATTCCTCCCTCAGATGCAGGCAGACGCTTGAGTAGAATGAATCCGAGTAATGTCCAAGTACAGCAGTTCGCCAGCTTGATCTAAAAAGTATTCCGCCTGCGATCATCAATTCCAGCTGCGTCACCACTGTCGTTGCCGTTGCGTGACAACATGAATCATTAAAACTTCACCCGATTCCCACATGATTTTAAGGCGAGTGATTTCACAATTTTCACATTTACTTGCACCAACTGAACCACACCGGAAAACACTTGTGTTTGATGGCTAGTAGAAGCACTAGAGTTTGAATTTTCTAATCATGTGTGAAAATAGCCACCAGGAAACCGACCAACCAACCGACCGCCAGAGCTTCAATTAAGCCCTACGTCATACAAAACGCACTGCTAGATAGCAAGCAGAAGAAACGATTGCTACTGCCCCTGTAGTACGTACATGACGATTTGGTTCTAATATTTATATTTAAAAGCAGCAGAGCCGCATCATCTTTTTATACGCACACCCGACCGACCGACCGAACACGAAGCGATGAAGGTGTGGGCAACACAAGAACGCAGCAGCCGCAACGGTAGCGGACATAAAAGCAAAATTGGACTCGGATACGTATTTGTAGGATTTTTTCCGATACTTCGTTTCCGAAGCGTCGTTCGAACGGGTAAGTTTTGCTTCTTTTCCGTTCAGCAAAATATGTGGATGTGTTGAAGAAAAATAAATGCTAGCGCAACTCTTTGCAGCAGCTTTCCGGATTGGCTGACAGGAGGCGAGCACTAGCGCTGCTGACGGAGCTGATATAAAAATTTTCAACAAAATGGCCTGCTGCTGCCTCTATCCGACCGCGTTCGGGTTCGGGTTTGGCTCAAAACTTATTCTATAGCGTAGCACAAAATCTGGCCAATTCTACACCCCGAACACGTTCAACCGCGCGAACCATTCCAAATCGACGGCAAAGTACGTCGGCTGCGGTTAATTTGTTCAATCTGTTCTTACTGCACGACACCACGACGACTCGGATGCCAGCCATCTTTAGAGGATTGGCACATTTTGTACCATTCCGCACTTTATTATGTAATTATCGCCGTTCTAGGGTACGGTTTCGATCGCCACATGGTAACAAAGTACTTACCATCATTCCGTCACAACTTGGAACCACAATTTCACCGAGAGAACTACTATTTTCTGCTAAATTTTCCAACGATGAACAAAGGAAATGTCGCAACGATTCGATCCCCTGGAAGAAGTCTGCTCTGCTTTGCCTTCTCTTTCGTACTACTGACGTTTAACGTTCGATTTCAAAACACACGCACACACCGCCGCCGAGCAAAGCGTGCATGCGAGTGTTTGTGCAAGCGGGTGTAACTGTCAAACTGCTAGCTGCCAGTGTTCGCAGCCCAAGTAGCAACAATTTTCTAGACACCCAATTGCTTTGGGTCTAGATAGAAAAGCAACCGTTTTTTTTATCGCGATAATTTAAAACAAATCGCATTAGCATTATTTCCAACAAGACGGCACAAATCTCGGCTGTTTTTTACCAGTTCCAGTTCAATTTATGTACTTGCATTGTATGAAGGAACGGGTAAAATTTGAAGTCAACAAAGAAAAGAAAAATTATATGTTTAGTGTTGGGCGATACCCGCAAGTTCTACACGTGCTAGTTCTTCGTTCTACAATAAAACGTACAAATTTTCCAGAAAACTATTAAACATCTGTTAACACATACTTTACTGCTTTCGTTACTTTCGTTCGAATTAGATACAGCAATGAGTATCAGAAAAAGAAGTAAGAGTGCACGTTTTAACCTTCTCATGGACAACGAATGTAGGTTCTAAAAACTTTTTTTGGGAATTTAAGATAAATCGACTTTATTTAAACTGAGATTTGATCATTTCATGGAAGGAATCACGGGTTAAGAACAAAGTTCGCATTACTACATTGAATGCATGCAATAGTTTTGAATCGCTTGATTTAGAAAAACACCAGCAGAATGTGCCTGGTCCTGAGTTAATTACGATACCCAAAACAAATATACCTTAATGCCGGCATAAACCAAACACTCAAAAGTAACAAATATACACAGAGAAAAGGTTTATATTCAATTCGAAGCAAATGGTAGCTAACGGGGGAATTTGTGTGTGGTATTTGAAGGGTTTGATCCCATCCTACGGGACATTATTTTAATTTAAAACAAAATAATGCTCCAAAAACTTGACCAGATACAGAAAAGAAGATACACTAGTCCACACTCCCAGATGTATCATCGTTCTCTTTGATTTTCCTTTCTTCTGCATCATGTGAGTTCGGGAGAATTTAGCTCAAGTCTACCAATAATGACCCAAAAGAAAAATGGTACTTGGGAACGCATTAGCGTAGGCAGACCTTCTGTCGATTACCTTGAATGATGAAGTTAATTAATCATCATCACCAAATTTAGTTGAAAATATGTAAATCCACAGAACAGGACGGTGGCTCGTTGGTAGCAGTAATGGAAGAACAAGACCAAATAAATGTATTCCCAATACCCGATATCAAACGATGCGCATATCTCGTGCCTCTCCCTAGAGAACTACGCATGACATCTCCAAACCTTTGCGTGATAGCGAAGAAATATCCGGATTTGCAATGCCCTGGAAACATATAGAGGCCTACACAGCCACTTCACTCCACTTAACACTTACATTGTCCAGACAGCATTCGTAGCACCGATTTTTTCGTATTGTCATTTCCGGATTAAGCAGCGAGGGATCCATTTTAGGACAGAGCACAACACCACACCACTCCACTCACACACGCCCCACGGAGCTTCTTCTTTTGTGCGAGCAGCCAGCACAGAAAATCAATAATCACCAGATAGCAACACACTTCGCTCGTCAGATAAAATCTTTGCTCGGCTTTTCACACAACTGCACTGCACTGCCCAGCGTTACTGATGCGTTGAAACGGCTAGATCTCAGCCCAAATGTCTATTTCACCTTGAAAGCATTGGCTCTAGAGTTCTTTCCGTTCGATGCGAACCGTTTTGCTGCTCGCAGCAGTTTCACTCTGCATCCACACACTACAGTGGCAATGCAATGAAGGGGAGCTCTACAGCTCTAGATTTGTTTTCAGTTTTTCGCTTTCACGCACACACGCGCACTTCGCAATGGACAGCAGTGTACGATACAGCTATCGGATCTAGGAGGTGGCGGCACGTGTATGCCATTAGCAGTCTGCTTAAGAAAAAAACGCGTTACCTTTTGACAGTACGCAACACACGTATCGTATTTGCGTACGCGCGATAAGACAACGGATTCTCGCGATAAACTCCTTTAATTGAGGCAATTGCTCAAAGCAAAAGCAGGACTTTTGAAATTATATTTTAATCTGCCACTTCAAACCACTTCTTCAGCCGAGCGATGTCCACAACTGTCAAATTAATATTCAGCATGGCCACACGCTCGATTCCATGCGCCCACAGGCTGTGCCCACCGCGTTGATCAAACGCACGCGCTCGGTGGCTGTGTGCGTGCAGCAACAGCAGCAGTAGCAGCGTGTTGGTTTGGTGTGTGTGAGCACGGGCAGAACATAAATCTCGAGGAATATCAGCTGTTTTGTAAATCGTCGATTGTTGCGACACCGTTTGTGCTTCTCGATGCCTTTGTTTACCTACCGTTCAGAGCGTTTCGAGGTTAGATGTTGGGAGCTGCCGTTCGAGGACATTTGCGCGAGATGAGGTAGAGATGCATAACGATGCGTACCCACTGGGACAGATGCTAGAGTGTGCATTTTTGATGTATTTTTATTTTTTCACAATACATTAATCTTTTTATTACCACTTTTATGTTTAGGCAATACGATCGTCCGATCCACAAAGCAGCTATTAGCTCGAAAATAATCTTTAAAATACAAGTTTGGCTAGCTGTTTGCTATGCTGATAACGAAAATTAATTGTAACAATCCGATAAGTTATCGTTAACGGTCGCAATCACCAACCATTATCTAGCTTTAGTCCTTCCAAGTCCTCCAGTTGACCACTATCGAAGGCACTGGGCGAGAGAAGACACAAACTTTCGATCCGGGGAAAATTCGGTTCACTGCTACCCGCTGGCTGTGGTTGTGGTTGTTCTGATAAAGGGCGCAGCTGATTAGCCATCCCAGTGTCACTGTACAGCTGCGGTGGCTGGAGTTGATGATCGTACAGCAAGGAGGATGTCGAAGCGTTCCCGATATCTAGCTTATCGTACGTGCCCTTCACAAGCTCGTCTAGCGTGCGGTTCACATAATCCGCCGTTTGTTTCTCATCCTCCTCCGTAGGCTCGCCGATAAGATTGCAAAGTGGACCATCATCACTCATGAGCATCGCTTCCTTATCCTCCTGCTGCACGGCGGAACAACCCTCGGGAAGAATGGATGAAGATTGGAGCAACTTCTGCAACAGATCACCCGTTTTGCGCATCACTGTTCCGGGAGGACTGGCCGGACATTTGTGGGTGCGTTGGGACACCTTGTACCGGAAGCTTTTGTCACACCCGGAACACTTGTACGGCATCAGTCCGGTGTGTATTCGTCGGTGAACCAGGTACGAAACACGTTGCCGGAAACATTTCCCTAAAGACGGCCGAAAAAAGGGTAAAAAGCAATTGTATTCCGCTGTATGGATCACACGCCTGCTCGTACTAACCACAGGTTTCACAGGCAAACGGCTTTTCACCGGAATGTATGCGTTGATGGTTGTGCAGCGTGGACAGCTCCTTGAAGGCTCGATTACACACGGTGCAAACGTGCGGTTTTTCGTCACTGTGGTAAAGCAGATGCTTGTGGTAGGATTGCTGAAAGGTGAAGGATTTGTGGCAGATCCCACAGGTGTACGGCATCTCGCCTGAAAGAAAGAAAGTCTCATCAGTTAAGCAAGCTCATTATCGTTCCTTCCTGCAATACCCCGTTGACGACTGACCCGTGTGGAGACGGTTGTGCTTCTTGAGGAAGTACTTGGTTGTGAAAGATTTTCGGCAAACCTCACACTCCCATTGCTTCGTATTTTCGTGCCCTGACTGTTGCTGCTGCTGCTGCTGGTGCTGCTGCTGGGGAGAGGAGGGCAGAGAAAAGCTGTCCCTTCCTTGCTGCGGAGACATGCCAGCAGCCTGCACAATCGTGTGTGACGGAAGGCTGACCTGTTGAGAGGTACTGTTCGGAGGAAGATAAACTACTTGTGCAAGCTGCCGAGGATCGATAATTTGAATGATGTGAGCTTCCGTGGCAGGCGGCGCGGAATTCATGTCCTTGCTTTGGAAGACAGCAAAATTTGGTTGTGAATTGATCATCGACATCGATACTAACGCAGAGCGACCATCTCCGGCAGAGACGTCTCCGGGTGTGGTTAGCTCAGGACCACCCGTCCCCATGCCGGTGGCGTCCGTTGTCGCACTACTCTCCAGACAAATCTTCTTCGAACCGGCGTCGTGCACCACTCGCATGTGTATCTTGAGCGATCCCTTCATTTTAAACTCCTTCGGACAAATGTGGCAGTGGAAGCTGCGCTTGTCGAGCGCACCGTCCCGCACCGTTCCGGCCACGTTGCCACTGTCGTGAAAAACTTCCCGGTGCATTTTGAGCAGGGCTGCATTACGAAACGCAACATCACACTCGGAACAGTGATTTGCGTTGGAGACATGCTGGCTATTTTCAAACGCTGGCGACACTTTCCCTGCCCGGCTGCCATCGCCCCCGCTCAGGTGCTTTGCTTCCGTTTCGAGCGTTGCCTTTTTTCGCACCTTGCGAAGCGTTTTGAACGAGCTCGAGGCAAAGGTTGTACTGTAACGTTCCTCGGTGCTCTCATCTTTGGCCAGCGGCTGGACAGACGGTGCCGTCTGATCGCTCTGTTGATCCTCAAGCAGCGAATGGCCGAACAGGTGGATCGTCAGCTTGTCTAAGCCGAGCAGCTCGTCACCACAGATCGGACATTTCAGCGGACGGGCCGTCACTTTCAGCAGGCTAACGCGCAATGCATCGATGCTGGGAAAATTTGGCTGTCCGCACAGAATGCACGACAAACTTTTGGTGCACATGGCTTTGCACCTTCGCACCGTAGGCCACTTTCGCACAGAGAACCACTTTTTTATGGAAGTAAAGCTAGAAGACTTTTGGATTTCACTGCCGAAAGATCAAATTCCGTCCTTCACACCGCAAACTAAGAAAATGAAATCTGCGCCACAGGAATTCGGTTGTGCGCACATTTTGACGGATCGACCGTGCCAGTTTGCGCAGGCGTTAGTGCTCTCGTCGCAAGACAGAAGTGCCAGAAAATGCATCGTCTCTTGCACGTCGCGCTTTTTGGGCGATGGCGGAACGTCCGAAAATAGAGAGGAATTGTAAATACTCCGCATGCGTGTCCCGTCAACCACCCAACTAACGGACTAACGTACGTCTCGGCTTGTTGGTCCTCTTCTGGGTGTGAGGCAACAGGAACAGCGTGTGACTGTGTATAGTTTGACTGTAGGTGCAGCCTTATGCATTTTTGTTGCATTCCTGTGACCAGCGTTGATGTTGCATTCAGCCCCGGTGTGCAGCTCAGGTTCGATAATCAATATCCATTGGAGTTGGTCCCGTGTATAGAGACGATGAGATGCAACAGTTGTCCCAACCGCATGCGCACACTGGATAGCGTCGTCTGTGGGTGTAGGAAGCATGCGAGCACAATCAAAGCACGCGTGGATTCGCCCTTTCCCTTCGACGTGTCTATAGCAACCGGCGTCGCGTTGTACTTGGCAGGTTGTTGTCAGTCGAAAAACAGCTTTTCAGCTACGCAGTGTATTCGAGCCCCGAAATTATCATCCCCAATCTCACCGGAACGAGTTACCGAGATTTGATCTGTTGTCCTGCCCCAAGATGGTTGATTCACAGCCGTACATTATCCGCGCGATGGAGGAGATGGGACTAGCCGAGGGTGGCTTCATCCCGATCGCAAATGAGGAGAACAAACGATTAATGGAGGCGATCAATCGGCTGGCTGGAAGCAAGACGGAATCGACGGGCAAAGTGGCGATTAGCGACCAACGGCTGGGCAATCTGAAAGTCCATCTCAAGAATGCGCAACAAGAGTTCGAACAGAACTCTAGGCTGATCGGGGTGGACAAAAACCAAATCACTGCCGAGCATGGATTGCTCAAGGTGTCCCAGAACGAGCGGTCCTTCTTCCGGCAGCAACTGTCGGACGCGAAGCAGGAGCACTCGGAGCTGAAGAAGCACGATGAGCGGGCTCAAGGTAGGTGAGAGGATAGCCTTCCAGTGCTGTGTGTCATACTCCGTGTGCAACCTTTTTCTTGTAGGAAACATGAAAAAAATGACCGGAAACGTTGAGAAGTACACGGAGCGTATCAAGTGGGCGGAAAAGACACTGTCCGAATGGAGACAGGTGATGGGAGACGGGGATAAGAGGATCAAACTCATCCAGAAGTACTGCAAGGAAGACACCAGCAGGGCTGAAGCGTATGAAGCGAAGAGAAAACAGTTGGAGAACAAAATTGCCTCCCGACGGTCGGTGCTCGTAACGCTGTACGAGGAGTACAAGTCGTTGGAGCAAGTCCTCGAGCGAACCTCGCAACTCTTCCGACAAGCGCACTACGAACGGCGCCATATGGTACGCACCTGGAAGGAGGCGGTAAAGCACATGAACCAACGGGAAGCCGGCATAAAGCTTGTCGAGCGGGATATTGACAGCGCGCGCGAAGTTACAGAAATGTTGCAATGTGACCTGCAGGCGCAGGTCGAGTTCCTCGAGCAGCAACAGCGCAACAACCACGAAATCGAGCTCCGCATTGCCGATCTGAATGTGGAGGTTTCGAAACTTCGTAACAGACTTACGGCGCTCAACGATAGTGTCCAGCTCAAGACGAACGAGTACCAAATTACGCGCAAAGCAGTACAAAATCTTTCGAACAAACTGTCCACCATGCGGTACCGCAACCGGCATGCCCTGACCGACGAAGAAGAGAAGGAGAAGCAGATCCACGAAAATCTCAGCGAGCTTGAGCTGCTGCGCGACAAACTCGACAACTTCCGGAGCAAGAGTCTGTGTGCGCAGGACCGGTTGAGGCAGTTGAACGAAATCGTCGAATCGGAGGAAAAGCAGATCCGAGCGATGGAAGCGGAAACGGAGCGTCTGTCCACGGCAATGTACCGTGCCCAGCAGCAACTGTTTGCGATGAAGGAGGAGGAAAAGCTGCTGAAGGTGGAGGTCCACTCGACCGAGGCCGGGAAGGTCAAGATAAAGGCGGCGATCGAAAACATGAGGAAGGAAATCACAAGGCAGCAGGACATATCGTACAACGTGAACTATAACATCGAGCAGGTGCAGAAGCGGATCGTTAACATGCAGGGAGCGGGCAATACGCAGGAAGCAGCCAATCAGGCCCATGCCAAGCTGGCTCACGCCCAAGCGTTGCTTGCCGAGAAGAGAGAAAGCTTGACCATTTTGCTAGCACAAACGGTTAAGGACCAGCAGGACTTCCGGCAATCGAGCCTGGTGTTCCAGCAGGATGCCGCCGAGATCGAGCGGATGACGGGCAAGTGGAAGGAGAAGACGCTGCTGGTCGAGGGAGGCGAAAAGAAGGTGCGCCAGTGTAAGGCCGACAATCAGGATCGGTTGGTGGAGAAGAGCTTGCTCAAGATGCGCATTAAGCAGATGGAGCGGCAGTTGGACAGTCAGAGCGACAAGATGTACACACTGGAGCGGCACCGGATGGAGCTGGAGGCAGCCATCAACAAGCGTATGGTGGACATCACCGCCCAGAAGGACATGCTTGCGCTGAAGCGGAAGTATCTTGCCGAAGAGCGGGCTCAACTGCGGGCGGACATCTCGGAGCGTACGTTGAAGATCGAGCAGCTCAAGAATAGGTACGAGCTGTCGCTGGATCTGTTGGGGAAAAACGAGGACGGCACGATTGTGACAGCAACGCAGATAAAAATTCAAACCGCGCAAGAAAAGTACATGCTGCTGCGGGAAGGAAGCGAGCTGAACGTGAAGATACTGAAAGCCGAGGAAGACCTGAAAGCGCTCGAGAATTCGCTCAAGGTGATGAACTACGCGAATGACAAGTACAAGCGCGGCTTCCAGAAGGTGGATGACGAGAATCCGGATATGATTGCGATGGACAACATTCAGGCGGACTACTGTAAGGCTGTGGCAGCGCTGAAGAGCGTACGGTCGGATTTGTCCATGAACACGGAGAATCTGCACGATCTGAACGAGTGCCGGGAGCAGAACGATAAAGCGCTGGAGCAAGCGCAGAAGGTGCGGCTGGACAGCAATGATGTGTTGCTGCGCATTCAGAAGGAGCTGCTGGATCAGCGGACCAAGATCCAGCGGGCCGAACGTGAGCTGAAGCTAGCGATCAAGGCGGCAAAGGCGAAGACGAACGATGACGATCTGATGCTGATCTTCCAGAAGGACCTCAACCTGAAGGAGTTGGAAGAGCGCAACAGCAACGCGCTGCAGCATTTGGCCGACCTGGTGGAGCAAAACAGTGAGCTGGCGGCATCGGTCAGCAAGCATTGCTACGAGCGTGGTTTGCGGTTGCCGCTGATCAAGCGAACGAAGAGTCAGATCTCGTGGCGCAGTGAGAATTCCCACGGCACGGAGTACAGTGGCCGCGTGGAAACGATTTCTTCCAAGCAAGGTAATGCAAGCGTTGTTTCGTGCACGTGAGCAACAAACCGGACTTTAACGGCATCCTTTTGGTTTTCTGTTTTGCTAGCGTCCCGTCTCTCGATCTGCACCACCACGACATCCTCGCGCAACACGGACTCTTCAGATGATATTGCGAAATCGTTCGATAATCGCATGAGTGCCGGCCTGTCGGTCATCTTGATTGACTTCCCGGGAAGCAAGGGGGCTGCTGCCGGCAAATCGACCAAGAAGTAACGAATCCACCGCTTCTCTGATGCAAAGACGATAACTTTATTTTGCTTTCACTGCGTGTGTGTGGCTTGCTTATCATTGTTTTGTTTTGTAGCATTGAGTTTTGCTTGCTTCCGCAACTGCTTTTCGGGAGACAAACACAAACACACACACACACGGATGCTTCTAAATCAATTCGCGTGTCGATTTTTGTGTGCGTTTGTTTGCTCGGTAGTTCGGTAAAAAGGAAATCGCATCTCGCGTTTCGTTTCGCGGAAATAAAACAGCACACCACGCACCACAAAACCCACCCGGATTGCGGAATATGGCCTGACGCTTTCTGTCCCCATGCTTCTCTCATAAATGCAATGTTGCAGCATGCTGGTGGTGGGGGGGTACACCAGCCGTTTGTTTTGCTGTGCACAGGACACTCACATTCACGTTCATATTTTGGAAATTGAATAAAAAAATATACATAACTACGTATTGGAATCCGATCGACAGAATAGTTTCCCTTGGTTTTTCCTATTTCGCTGTTGTTGATACTGTTCGTTACATTGTCAAACTATTGGCTCGCGCGCTGTTAGCATCAGCTCTCGGCCAGCTAATCGCTTGTGGCGACGGTTGTGCGATTCGGTTACGGGGAAGTTTGTAAGGTATGGTGAGGGGTACCTGCAGCTTAACGAAAATATATACGCGGCTTCATAGGATCGTACAGGATCGCTTAAACTAGAGCTTAAAAATCACGTTACACGTACGTACAAAAATAACCTTTCACGAATCGAGTATTACTTCCAAGATACATACATACACATATCTACAACCTATTGGGGCGCGAACTACGCGGCGTTCGGCGTCGTCCGAGTTTTCCAGGTTTGAATTGCTTCGTTCGATTATCATGTCGCGCTTATCGCCATCAACTCAGGACAATGCTCAGAAGATGGTGTTTAAAATGCAATTAAGGTAGCATAAATGATAGTAAAAATAGGAAGGAAAGCGGCAACTGTAATTTTGATTCGATGCATTCGATCCACCGCGAGCGCGAACTGCGTATAACGGAGAATCCGTTTGCTCCTAGCGAGTCTTGTTTCTGGTGGACTTGCGCACCGGTACTGCTACCGAATGTTGCTGTTGTTCGTCCGCATGATGCTCGGGCAGCTCATCTAGACTAGAATTATTCCCATTCTTCATCATGACACGCGTCTGTCTCGTTTGCCGCCTTGTTTTCATCTCTGGCGTAGCGCGCTTCGCTGGCGAGGAACTGGAAGGAACGTCATTCTCCACACTGCTGCTGGTGGCCTTTCGTTTGCGTGTCGTTTGAGCGGGCGTTTTCTTCGTGCTGCTACTGCTGGCCGAGTCAGGTTTGCTGCTGCTGCTGCTACTTCCGCTCTCGACGGTGCCGCAATCTTCGACCGGTCCTTTGCGGCGCAGTGAGTAGGCGGCGGTACTTCGGTGAACCGGCGGCTGCTGCCGCTGTATCTCTTGCATTACGCCGAGCGACCGGTTAAGCTTTTGCTGCAGCTTCTGTGCAAACTCAAAATCGCGTCGCTCCATCTCGATCTGTTGCTCGCGCCGCTGCTGATCGCTTACTATGATGTCCTTTAAAGTGACTGGCCTGGTGGTCGTAGCTACCGTGCGCCTGGTGCGACCGCTTGAAGAGCTAACGACGGCGTGTGTGTCCTTCTGGGCCGGCGGTTTCTGCGTTTTGGTGGGTGTAAACTTGAGCTGTATTCGACGTGGGCGGCCACGCTGGCGCGCGGTGCTGGTGGGCTGTGCTTTCTTCTTGCTCGCGGACGACTGAGCGCCACTGTCTGCCCAAGGAATTTGCGGTGGCGTTAGAACTTCTAGTTTCACAACCTTAAATGCCGACAGCGAGCGTTTGTGTTTGAGCGGCTGGAACGAGCTACTCTTCGGGGACGATTCGTACTTAAGCGGTGACGGAACGGGTCGGACGGTTGGCACGCGCCGAAATGTATTGCACGAGAAGCTGCAAACAGGTTGAATTGGGACATTCAAAAACATAACGGGCGGTCTGTCATCTTACCTGCTTTTCGGCATCGATTGTACGATCGGGATGAAGTGGTTCTGTTCCGATTTCAAACTATCCGAATCGTCGCATTCGGCCGGTTCGCCTTCCACCCCGCGACGTTCCAGTTTGTGCACTGCGGTTGGCTTAACGCACAGCTCACTTTTGTTCAGATCGATCGCGTTCAGGGTGCGCTGATGTTGCTGCAATTTCCCCGCAGTCAATCCGTGCAGGAACGTGTCCTGCACCTTTTGCTTTACGATTTCGGCCGATCGACCGACCTTTTGGGCAACCGATTTGATTAAGCTGTAGCGTCCAGAGGCGGAAGATGTAGCGCAGGACGAGGCCGTTACGCCGGATGCAGCTGATGACGTTGAGGAAATGGAGATAACACTGCACAAATGGAAAAAATGGGTTAGAAACATGTTGGCAAATGGCGCATTTAGTCAGTCGCTTTGTACCTTGCCGTCGAAGGAGAAATTGGGTTGAATGTACTGGACGCCTTCATTCCGTTGTTAAGCGTCCCTAACGGGTTTGGCAAAGTGGGTTTGCGTATCATGGATGGGCCAGCCACCGATCCGGAACTAGATGGCATCGGATCTTCGGTGGGTGCTTTATCACCCCCCGCACCATCCGCCAGATCGGGTGTGGTTGCCGAGGACACCGAAACGTGGCTGCTGTTGTCAGCCAGGTCAATTATTCCTTCCTGCTTGTATAGATTAATGATGTACTGCTCGGAAGCGGTCAGTTCTTTCGTTTTTTCTTCCAGAATCTCTTTTTGAACACGTTTCATTTCTTCCTTGTACTCCTTCCGGATTTCTCCCGGATTGGCTAGATGGATGGTTGGTGCTGTAAAGGGAAGCGCAGCGAGCATTTCTAGTTAGTTTGAGCTATTCTTTTTATAGGTTTGGCACAGTTTCACTTACGCTCTGTGTATAGCGGCTTTATTTGTTGCCCGGTGGAACCCTTCGCCGAACCGGATGGAGTGTCCTCGTCCAGGTGCTCACGGAACTGGCTTTGGATCGCTTGCCAAAGCTGCTCGTGCACGAGTTCGTTGGCACGGGAAGCGTTCCGATACCATGTACCGAACCGTTTCCGACAGCAAGGACAGTACAGGTTGTTTGTTTCGATCGTGCCGCGGATGCAGTTCCGGCAGAACAGATGTTGGCACGGTAGAAACACCGGCTCGTTAAGAACCGACTGGCAGACGGCACACAGAATATCGTCCAGCCGAAGGTTATCATAGTTGAAGGAAGAGGATCGTGTGCTTGTGCTGGATGATACGGCGACCGAGGAACTTGGCACGAAGCGTGAATGGGCGTTCGTCGTGTTGCTAGCCGTAGGATAGTTTAGGACTTTGAATACATTTCGCGTACAACATCAATGACTACCGCGTTCTGATCTAGTCCTCCACAAAGAGGATAGGAATGTGTCAATGGGCAAGAACGTTCAACAGAGAGCAACACAGGACGGGCCACATATTATACGCCTAATCCTGTGCCTTTAGGAACCAAAAACTGCACAGCTATACCACCTATCTGTAAACATTACAACGGACCCAACTCCTGTACATGGCTCTCACACAGACAGCAATCTGATGTCCCTTGTACGCACACGATAAAACTCACGGCCAAGCGTGGAACAGTCACGGACGGGAAGATATTTTAAAGACAACGCAAAACCGGCACAAGATTCTTTATCAATTTACAACTAAATGCACCAACTTTTGCTTGGAAAAACAATCTATTCTTGCACAGTTGACATCTATTGTTGACATTACGCTACATGTAATTTGACAGCCAGGTCTGCGATACCGTTGAGTGCCGGAGAAGCAGCTCGCGAGCGTCGCCCGTTTTGTGCTTGAAATGAGAGAGAGAGAGAGAGAGAGTGCGCTCTCTCGTACGTACTTCCCACAGACAGTTCGGTAGCGTGCGTTCGTCCAACCGTTGAATACCACAGTTGAGCTGGTGATATCTACTGTGCGAGAATATACTGGTATACAGAGCGTTTGAAAAATGACGGTTAGCTATGTGCGACTCAAGTAAATTCATCTCACGAATAAAAACAAGTTTCTTGCGGGTAACAAAAATATAAATGTTAAAAGAAATTTAAACAGGAAACAAAATACAACAACAAAGATTTTATTTTACGAATACAATATACAATGAACATAAAAAAGTCACAAACTAGTTGCCGCTGCTTGGAGAATCTTGGTCGTTATTTTCATTTTTTTTTTGCTCATTGCTACAACAACCTCAGAAGGTCTTTTCCAGCCAATTCTTGCTCATTCTTGGTTTAGACCATACGAATGCGATTTGATACTGGTGTGTTGTATCGGTAATTTCGTGCTATATCGGCAGCTACTTTTTGTGAAGATTTAATTATCCGGTAATCAAACCATAAATTATACAATTCGCTGCAATATTTGAGAACTAAATAAAGAGAACTTTGTATCGTACGTATACCTTAACTTGTGAATAATAAAGTCGTGGTAATTATTTTTTCTGGAACCTCCATTAAGACCAAAAATAAAATCGCTACAACCCGTTACATTGTTAGGAGCAAAACGTTCTCAACAATCATATTTGAATCAGTTGCAGTTCGCTGATTGGTTCAGTTGGCCCGGAATCGCGAATTCGCTCCGCCTTCATCTGTGTCCTAAATCGACTAGCACGCCGATTTGTAAGGCATTAGCAAAGCGTCCGTTGTGTGTAGTTTTGGGCAATGCGCAGCTGCAAAAGTCACGCCGCGCGTCCTGTGGCGAATCTTGAGAGTGGGTCCCGCTCAACGAACGGCCAGAAGGAAAGTGCCTCTTCGTACGTCAAAGAGTTAGCAAGGTAGATGTTGCAACAATGGAGATTGTTGCCGAACCTATCGCCTCTTATTGCAATTGTTGCAGAAGCCGCGGCTTATCCGCTTTATCCGTATCGGGCCAACTTGTACCGAACGCCAATCGGTCGGTACGCAATCTATTGTTGGTGGGACATTCTCAAGAATCACTTGAGATGCCTTAAACAGCGACTGTCTCTGCAGGTTTTCTGCGCTTTTTTTTATGGACGTTCACTCCCCGAGGACCGAGGGCCGAGAGCATTAATCCTGGTTGAGCGATGAAAATGAAATGGTAGAATGATTTTTGTTTGATAGTCCTCTGGGTATCTCGTAAAGAATCGAATACTGACGCGAGTTAAACGCCGTAGAAAGGAAGAATAGGGTTTTTATTGTTGTTGAAGAGGCGTGTAGTGTAGCGTTCGTGCATCCATCTGTTCGTGCTGGCGAGATTCATGTGACCGTGGCTTTATGGTTCGATCGTGAACCTAAGCAAAGGACCTGTACGCTCTCCGTTAAGGCAAGATGCAATAATATTTCCATAGCCGGCGTGACGTTGATGGCGATGAGTGGCCAATCAAAAAACAATAATCGTAATTATCACCCGACGTGGCCGCAGAACGCCGAACGTGGCGCACGGAAACGAATGCCGGAGTCATAAAACAAACCGTTTTACAACGAAATGCGGTTTTCGGGGAGAGGATGCTGGGAATTTTGTGTTAGAGAGTTGAAAGATTTACATATGAATAAAACACATCACAGCGAGGAAGGATGTAAAAAGAATCAATTCCATCGCAAGCTCACTTCTGGAGAGATCTCGATCGGATATGGAACATCTGTACAGTTTGCTAGAAAAGTGCTTAGAATTGATGTGATATCACGAGACCTACAGTCAACACTCCATCTTGTGCACTTGCAAAATTGTTGTCAAATAGCACGTCTCCGATCTCTAACGATCGTTGCCAGGGAAACCGCAGCTTGATCTCTTGAAACAGAATCCCATTAGCAGCAGTACGTGTCAACCACAACCCGTTGATCGAAAAGTTCCCGAAAGGATTGGGGGGACCCTCGGACCTCGCCACCGATGCACTCGGAAGGTGTGAAACGATGATATGCCTGTAACGCCGTTTTTAACCCGGACATTTGCACTCACAGATCAATCCCATGCCGGGAACGAAGCTGTGCGGCCAAACGAAGCGTGCTGATGTTCTAGTGCCGGGGGTAAGTTCTCCCCTCTTTTTTTTTGTTCTTTGGCCATGTCCCTGGCGCACAACGTTGGTCGTGGTCCAATTTCGTCGTGAGTGGTTTAGCACGGTGTAATAAAATTGCTCCCCCGGGTATTCGGCGAGAAGATTCCCCGAGGTCGGTTCAATTCCCCGCTGTGAGTGAGAAGGGGGGAGGGGTAGGGGGTGGTAGTTCAGGGAGGCGGTCTATCTTCCTTCCCACCTTCCCGGCAGGAGTTCCATCCCCTCCCCCGTGGCGTGGTGCTGCTGGATGCAAATTCGGAAAACCACAAACGCCCGCCGGCCCGGTTCGGCGATCGGTTTCTGTCTCACGGCACGTGGGTGTGTACGGTTGTGCGCCGCGTTTGACGAGTTGAGAAATGGCCTATGATCTATGGGAGGCCACTTTATGGGGTCGCGATTTATACCACCAGCCATCCAGACAGGCGAATGAAGTTGTCACAGTCGGTGGATGAAGTCAGCAATGCTATTTAATGACACCGGGAAGGGATTTTATTGTTTCGCAGCGATAATTGGCGACATACGCGGTCCTTTTTTAATGGCGGGACTTCATGTAGCTTAAGTAGAGTTTGAAAGGAAAGTACAGCCGTTACGAATGTTCCACAAATTTTGACAGATGAGTTAATTTTTTTTGGGGGGAACTTTCCAATAGCCGATAGAGTTATTAGCTGGCAGGGAGCTGCCACTAATAGACTACCGGACCAAATTGACTTCTTTTCGCAGATTAACCAACGGTACTGAGGGGGCTTTCTACGAAAAATAATGCCGCTAGGTCGGCACTGATCAAAGGGCCGGACTCGCGTCAGGGAGGACCATCACCGTCAGCAAGCCGACATTGAAATTAGTTGAGTTCAATAGAAATTGACCTGTTCGGAGGGTTTGCCGACACGCTCCAAAAATAACCCATTTTGGATCACGCCGCTACCATAAAGCTCCCTGCCACCTCAGGAAAGTGTAGCTGGCCGGCCAATAATCTAATCTCCGATAATTATCACACTGTGAGCCGCATTGAGTGGTGAAGGTAAATCGCATTTTCTCCTGCAGTGCGCCCACCGTGCCCACATGGGTGTTGGCCGCATAAAGTGAAAAATCCAATTTTCGGCAACCTTCCCATGAGCTCCTTCTCTCTCTCTCTCTCACTCTCTCTCACTCTTTACCCTGTGATGGTGATTTACAGCACAAGAAAGGGAGACGATTTTATTAAGTGTTTGTACAACCATCTTTCCACCTCGGTCGGTGTGGGATTTTCCTTCCGTCCAGCCCGTGCAGGTCATCATTTTTTATGGTTGGGAAATTGGAAATAAATTCCACAAATTCAATCATGTCGTGTACATCGAACGGTGCGTGTTATGGGGCCGAGGCCGTCGAAACGGAACTGGAACGGAACTGCGTGTAGCGCACGGAAGGAACACCGGGAAAGCGTGTTAGGTTGTTTATGTTGGCGCACCGTCCGCTACGTCCAAACGTCCATGTTGTCACGCTTCGTACACTCACTTGCCACACACACAGCCTTATGGCAGCCTTTATTGGCACTTGTCTGCTTATGGTTCGAGAGCGTTCCTTGGGAGATCTCACAACACGGTCACGAGGCTAGTCAGGGTGGCAGCTGGAGGCACAAAGAAAAGCAAAGCAAAATCCTTTTTCTGCGCTACATGTTTGAACCACTGCTGCATAGCTCGACCAGGAGCAAAGCATCCTAGAGCCTCATCGCACAACGCCATAGTTACAGAAATAGGACGATAAGACGAAATAAAAGAACGCGAGTCCGAGGGCTGGGTGCTGGAATTATGTTTTTTGGTCGCATGTACGTCAAGTATATCGTTTTACCCATAATTCATGGCGCCCTTCGGGAACTGTGTGCGCTTGTGCTTTCTTCTGCGTTATGCGCTCCATCCACAGCAACAGCATGTAAGGATACGCGAATGTGTTTGGGGCAGCTAAGTGCCTTCGACGACGGGACGGGATGGAAGAAAATGCTTTTAGCTACCACTGTTTCGGTTGTTGTTCGTTTCTACCGTTTGGCAGCAGCAGCAGCAGCAGCTTGGTCGCAAAGGAACGATCGAACGAACGAACGAAGGTTGAGGCAGTGTTTTGGGGGGCCTTCGAGAGGTGCTTTTGTATCAGCTCCCATGCCGTGCGAGTGGTTGACACGAAAAGGAACTTGGTCGTGGAGAGTTCAAGTTGATATACAAGAATTTCGAGCTCCACTGAGGAGGAAAGAATAAAGATTTTTTTAAGTAGTTGCCTCTCTTTTTCTTCTTGTACAGACGCTTTACGTCGTAGAGTGTTACTAGTAAGGAAAATAGAATCGTTAACAGTACTGCAAATTTAATCCTAAAAGGTGAACGAAGTTGATAGTCGTTAAAAAATTGAATCCCTTAAAGGATTAAGTTAAGTTAAGACCCGAACATCTCGGGTTCCTATCTCTAGTGAACTTCACACAAGACCAACACTAGTTACTCTTCAGCTCACCCTTTGGAGGGATTTTTTCCTGCTCCCCTAACAAGAGCACAGCATACGATGGGTACGGCTGGCGTACGACGTTCTGGGGGTAAATTTGACAACAACAGCAACAGCCGTACGAGGACACGTACACTCCGGTGCGCCTGTAGAAAGAAGTTGTTTCGCTGTGGAAACGCACGGGGCAACGCGCCCGGAAAGCGCCAAACGTATATTTCATATAGATTGTTATAAATAATATTATCAGAAACTTGCATTAAATAAAAGCAAATTCATGCTGCGTGCGAAATTGATCAGGCATCCCTGCAGCTTGAACTATGATGATACATCATGTTGTCGTCATCAAACTCTACCACCCGACCACTCGAGCCAGCGTTGGGAGCGGGGAGCCTTGGCCGAAGGAGTTGCAAGACGCAGGGAAGATTTGGAACACCGGAACACCGACGTTGTGTCGTGTTGCATCGATAGTGATGGAGCGTATTGAAGAGTTACTTTTCCTTATCCATTATGTCCTGTTCTTGGAGAGAGTTCTTTGATATGTTTGTAGACTGGGGGATGTGTTACATGATTTTGTTGCTATTTTTTTCGACTGTTTGTTGAATGCATCAATTAAATAGAAGCTAGTTGAACAATTTTTTATGTAAGTATTTTATTGAAAAATAAATAAATCCTGAAGCAAAACCATTTTACTAAGAATGCAATGTGTTGTTAATTGTTGACGAACGCGTGCTCAGAAGGCTCTTCTACTAGAGTACTTAAATAGTTTGCCTTAATAGTTCCATCGTGTGTATTGAATTGTGTTTCGATACGAATTCCTTCGCATCAACTCATTCTTCAACAATGCTTTAAAGACCCTCCACAGAAAGCGAAAACGAGACCTTCGCGTAAGGTAACGACCCTTCACGTTGTCAAAATACCTCAACAGCAAAATACCTTTGTCCCTTCGTAAGGCATCAACGTTTGCATGCTATGCGTCCCTTGCGTCGCGAAAGAAACGGAAGCTCGGCGTTCAAGTGGCGGAGGCGTTACATGGAGGGTCCTTCGGCCTTAACGCCAGCAGCGAGCGACTAGCTAGCCTTCCAGCAGCGTGGGAACTGCCGTTGCCGTTTTGAAGCTGTAAGGCAATGCGTCCACGTCGTCGTTGTCGTCGATTTTTTCCTACTCCTGAGCTCCTGATGTTTATCATTGTTCACCTACCCTTGGTGAAATAAAAGAAAAACCTCGACTCTCGACTTATGCGCTTTTACGTTTGACAGATTTGAGCAGCAAACACATTAATTACCGATCTGGTGAGACTGCCACAGGAAGAGACGGAAATGCGGCTTCGAATTTGGGGTAAAGTACGAAGGCAGTACTCGTTGACGCCCCGTTATTGTTGAACATACACCGCGGCTGAGAAAATTCGCCCGGGGAAGGAAAAAGCCATAACCCCACGTTGCAATAACAACATGTTGACGTTGGATTCGTTTTGTGTGCTGTGGCGTTTTATGCATTACTGGAACCCCTTTTTCGGCATGCCGGCCCGCAAACGAACAGCAATGATGCCGGCGAAAAGTGTAGACGCGAAATGCGCACATATTAGCATAGAACGCCTTACGGCCGCGCGTAGCAGTTCTTTTTGCGCGAGTGAAATGGTTGGCCGTAAGAGCACGTAAAATGCTTTTTCGTTCTCAGTTTTTATGAAGCATTCCTTCTCGGATTCGAATGCATTTTTTTCCACAGCAACGGAAAAAAGGGCACATAATTAGTGGCTACCGCTGGGCGTTCTCGCCGTGAGTTGGCCCCGGTGACAAAAGGAACAACAGCGGCATCCCAACCGTGCAGCAGGATATGGAATTTTCCCTGTTTTCCTTCGGTGTAGTAAGGGACACAGCGAGAGGACTTTAATTGAGACGTCGTTGGATGTACGGTGAAAGCGGGAAGGCACGCAATATGGTTAAAAGGACACACATATGGGAGTATGGCTTAAAGCTGAGAGTTTGATTGTAGTCGATAAAAATGTGCTGCTCAATAGTTCGTATAATACGTTTAATATAAAACTGTAAAGTATTCCATTGAATGAAAAAACTGTCTGATTGCATATCAGTAGTGTCGTAAGCACACGGATCATCAACGGAAGCCCGGTCTGGGTTCGAATCTCGTCTTGGATGACTAAAAATATTGGATGACATACAATTTTCACATGTATTCTCTCACACACTCTCGACAACATAATTGCTCCATATTTTGTGCTAAGCAAATGCAAGAGATAATAAATCCATCAAATACATTAATCAATGCTCGCTGTGGGAGGCCATAATTTGCTTTTGAAGGATTCGTTTCCGCACATGTGACACATCATTATAGCGTATCATGTGCACTTCCCACTGATGCACCCATTTACCGTCAACGGTGGTAACCACAATTTCCAATCAATCCCGGTCAAGCTATTGTCCGCTCAGTCCGAGCACACACACTGGACATTGGTCAGGATGCAAATAAATTAATTTTCCACCGCATTTTAGGGCGAGTCCTGCATCTTCTCGGCCTGCATCGGATCAACGGCTTCGGAATAGCATGACCGAATGCTGATGCAATTTCTCTGCTTCAATTCTTCTGTCCTCCAAACGCTCGTTGCTGCAATCGTCAAGTATCAACAATTACAAACTCATTACACGGTCGGGCCGAAAGACTCGAAAGCCATGAAAACCCAAAAAGGGATATCATGCATTGTTTCAGCTTCCGGTGTCGAATTTCTGCCTTTGCAAGACGCAGAACACGGCTCAGAAGGATGCATGCTGTGTGGCGAGATTTGAATTGCACCTTCCGGAAGGAAGAAGGGGAATTCAAAGCAAAGTTCTTTGTTTTCGCACCTTGAGTTTTCCCCCGGCGAAACAGACTTTTCGACTTCTCAGACGTTGGACTTCGTTTCCTTGAAGGGTTGGCCAACCGGGCTTGGTGATATAATAATGCCACCAGCATTTGGGGTTGATTTCTTTGCTTTTATTCGCGCACGCCAAATTGTACGTTGAGCGAGAGCTCCCGCATTGTGCGTCGCTAAAGCTAACAATTATCGTAACGCGTCAAAGGGAGCAGCGGGATGGAAGGTAAGGAACTAATATTTGGAATAAATGGCCCAAATACTTTGCTCAAGCTTGAGTCTATTCAATAGGGAATGCAACGACATTTCGAGCCTGGGAATTTCAGTTACAAATTGAGTCGTTTGAAAAGACTCTACATCACCAAGGACGCTTGAAGTCTATCGAGAGCTACTGTGGAAGTGGGCTGAAGCACCTACAAGCAGTAGCACGAGCATGTCTTTCAAGAGCGCTTCAGGACAAGGAGCATTGCTTTATGGCGCAATCAGAACACTTGCCACGACATGATCATGAAGTCAAGCGTGAAAGGGATGTTAATTGTAGCGCACGGTCGTCAACACGTGTTGTCGCTCAGTCACCGCTCGGTTCCGGATCTAGAACGAGAGAAAAAAAGCGGATGTCCCCGGCGAACCACATCGAAAACCACTGATCAACTCGAACCGATAAGAATGCATCAAGATCGTCTTGCTTAGGGGCGAAAAGCACTCCGATGATTAGATCATTACCGTTGCCATGGTGTTGGGTGATGGCAAAGATGACAGAGATACCGCGTTTACTGCTGTCACAACAATGGAGACATCGTTAGTGTATCGTGTTCGAGCATCAGCAAATGGAAGGTGCGTTGAAGTGGCAAGCGAGGGACAAGGATATTGCAAGAAGCCATCAGCGGAGATTGCATCAACTCAATAGTTCGTACAAATGCACGAGGGGTGCACACATCAATATTTTCCATTAACGTTAGTGATAGTGCAGAAATAAGTCCAAACATGGAAAATGTCCTAATTTTATCAGACTAGATCGATAAATATTGTGCAATAGAATTATTGAGGGGAATAACTGTAATAAGTCTATGTCTCCCGGACCACAAGGCTGCTCACGTATGAGGAGAATGTTAATTGTAAATAAGAGCCATTATCGTTACAGCCACTCAGCCATTCATTAGCGGGCGGCTTTCATTGTCGAGTTGCGGCGTTGCAAAGCAATACGGCGGCAGCTCAATATTGTCATAATTACAAAATTGAAGGATGTTTCTCCACCGTTCTGCTCCAAGACCCCGCGCTTTGATTGACGATCGTGTCCATTCCGCGATCTATCTCGCGCTTTGAATGCAACTTTGTTGACGTTAATAGATCATTCCAGGGCGTGGAGGGCTGTGGAGTCACAAACCGGCTGCCGCACTTTGTCTCCAAGATCGTGTTTCGCCCATCTAGACTGGACGGCAAGAGCGTGTGTGTCTGTGTGTATCGTGCGCTTTTCATCCGGACGATCAGGTCGAAGATCAGGTCGAAACGAATCACACTGACTGCGGTATCAAATGATACCCGGTCACCTGCGGTGCGTTTGAGTTTGAACCTTTCATCAGACGCCGAAATCGCTGCCGCGTCGTCTCCGGACAACAGCTGGAGCGTTGGAGTGTTCGGCAACTCTTCAGCGAGCCGCGGGATGAATGATTTTCTGCCAGGGTTTGGTGTAAAGAAACCCAAAGGAAAAAGAAAAAAAAAAACCGGGCGATGAATTGGGAAATTGAGGAAGGAGTCAGAAGGTGGATGATGAACAACAAATCATCGACCGATTGGCCCACCATTAGAGATTATCATTGTTTGCACCTAGAGCGCGTGGAACGGAGCAACTACAATAACACAACAATAATGATATTCAAAAACGCGTCTTTCATTCCTATAATTATTATCATTATTGCCATTACAGTTACGCCGAATGTTGTGGAGCATGGCGGAATGCTGATGCTGCTGCTGCCCAGATGCTTCATCCCGCCATTCCCGGGAGACCCCGGGTAAACGAAACGAAATCCTCGGGATCTTTTATTTAGCTTGCGTTGGAAGAATTGCGGCAGTGTTGGGATGGGTTTGCCTGTGGTAACTCGTCTCCTATTCATCAGACCGCTCCGGTGTGCAGGTTTTCCTATTCGCTTGCAAAGGGTAAAGCCGAAGCTAATGTACTTATTGCTTGGTGCGGCCCGAAAGGTGCGCAACTTCCCGGATCGGTGGGAGGTAGCTCGATCGCCAGTTGAAAAAGGGCTCCCGCGGTGGAGCTGAAAAGCTGAGTTCGGGAAAATTACCCTTTTACCCCGTGGTGTGTCGAAGCTATTGCTTCTGCTTCTGTTGTGTTACTGTTGAAGCATTCGAGCTGCCGGGCGAAAAGTCGATAGAGCGCAGAGTCCTGTCCGTACTTCGATCGGGTTTGATTCGTGGTTTTAAAAGATTCGATTATCTAACACCCGAAATAAAGGGGCAAATCGAGAGAAAGAGATGAAAAAACACTCCGCATCGAACAGCGTAAGCCTTTCGACCGGGCAGGACCGCACTCTGGCAGGTTTCGGGTTCACCACCACCCGGTGGGGCAGCTCCGGGAGCAAATTAGTGGAAACGATCTAGTCTCCGCTGTACAATGGCTCACTTGCCACCGACCGACCGACCGACCGGGCTGGCACTTTCCTTCCAGCCGGCATTTCTCTTGTGATGTTCGGCGAATCGTCAGCATCTTATTGGCAGCTTATTAGAGGTGGTTTCGCCTGCGGTGATCGCTTCTCGGGGCACCCGTCCACCGTTCAGGTGTGGTAATACGTAATGGCCATCGAAGAAGAAGCGGTTTGGGTTAATTCTTTCGGAGGTTTTGTTGTTGTTGTTGTTGTTGTTTGTGCGCCAGATACTCCCGAAGCTCCCAGCTGTAATTAATATGGTAGCTAGGATGCATGCTGATTCTCTCACCGGAGATCTCCCCCTAGGGAGATGGGGCAGGTCCGGAAATTATTTTCCGTTCCGTTTTTCCCGGGCAGCGAGTCGATGGAGGATTTTCGGGTTAACTGGAACGAAAACTAGACGTGATCGATGCGTTGATCACACCACGCCGATCAATGGGATGCTTCTCACCTGCGTCAAACCGCCACTTCCAACGTGTCCAATGTCCGGTTGCATCGAAGTCTGGGAAAATGCGCACCTTTTCGTTTCACAGCACACAAAATGGATGAGCTTTCCAGCGCGTCTCCGAGTAAGATGCACTCCTTCCCCTGGAGGGAGCTGGTGCTGCGAGGAAATCCTGGAACAGGAAGGTGATCTAGCTAGAGAAAAATTCATCTCTCACATTTGTCATAATGTGAGGCTCATTATAGCAACAATATAGCCACTAATGAGACCGTTCCATCCGATAAGCAAACAGCGATTTACTATTGCTCAACGGACGCCAATGCGTCGTCGTTACGGCAGCGCCAAACTTCCTTCCTTTCGTTGGTACGGGTCTGAGAAGGCTCGGAGATATTGCGATTCTTCCACCGTGCCCGGAGACGGTCGTAGGGAATGTGATAAATTGATTGATATAATCAAGTTATTTTTGTTTAATTTTTTATTCATACGACGGCAATCACTGTCGTCGTCATCGTGAATGTTTTGGCGCGGCTCTGTTCGACTTCGCCTTCTTGTCTGTTCATTCGCACCCATTCGCAGTGCTGGGCTGCTGCACAAGCACAAACGCTGACGATGAGGATGATGAGACTACGATTGTAGCGATTAAGTATGATTCGTTGTCACAACGGTTATCTGCCATCTGGTGAGCACCGGCAAGCAGTCATGAAACACAACGACACACGGTCTGGCATCTTCCGACGATTGAGATGTCATGGCGAAGGTAAGGTTTTCGTTCTTTCAGCTCGTTCGTTTGTTTGGATCATCATCGCGGCTGGAAATTGGTATCATTTCCGGCCGTATAGCAATCCACTAGCGACTAATAATAAAAACAATCCCAACAGCTACACACTCTTCCGCTTCCCGGGCGTTGAGCATTCCGAAGAACGTTGATGATCCGATCCGGTGCTGAAAGATGTTCTCGTGCTGATAAAATGCCTTCAAACCGCTGGAGTTATGATTTGTGTGCACCTTTCCGTGCCAGGTAGCATCCCTTCAATGGAAGATATCTTGTACCTTTGTGGTTTGATGCTGGTATCGAATCGTTTAGATCGCTTGTAACCGTTTCCGATGGCAGCAGGACGTTCGAAAAAACGTCATAGGCCGATTTTTCTGGAATCTTACGGTGTGGTTGACGGGTTATGCTGAATCGGTCACCGGTGCATTCCATCACCCGTTGGCTGGGTGTAAAAGGCACGCCACACATTCGGCACGTGCTGTGAGCGGTTACCGCCACTTTTCTTCAGGAAAACATCGCATCGCGACGCTCGTGCTTCGATTACGTCGTCGTACGCGAGCGGTAAGGACAGACGGTTTTGAAGTTGAGAGCAGTCACTTAGCAGGAGAAGTTGTCCACCGCCATCTGCGGGCTGGAATGAAACCCCCAACTGAGGGGCTCTTTTGTTTTCTCGCAAACCCGGCACTCCAGCGAGGCTCGCTAGTGGCCCAGCTGCCACAGAGGTTTCGAGGTTTTGCTACCACATCGTGCTACCGCTGTGCGAACATGTTAGACCGGGGGGTTGTTGTTTTTTTTGATTCGCAATGTTGAGGATTTAAGAGGTTATGCTGTTTTATTGCGATTTTGGTTCCACCGGTTCCTCGAAATTCCCCATCTGTGCAGGAGGAGCCGAACGTAAACAAAACAACGGTTGACGCTGTCAGATGGACGAGCTGTCAAGCCGTGTAGTGTACTTAGCAGGCCGCATCTAGTATTCATTGATTCCTGTTCCAAATTCCGCTCCAGTAGGCAGATTCCTTCACCGAGGTAAATCTACTCGATCTGTGGATGGTCGTGCTGCCGCTCCTCGCCAGGAGCCATCCTGGCCCCCGGAGGCAAGAACAGAAGGAGGGTGAGTGAGTCTTTGCAAGATCATTATACTTTGCGTAATTTTTCGGTTAGACCTCCCTGGTCGAATGCTTCCGGGGGGTGTGTAACCTCCCGGCAGGGTGTAGTACACACGCTGGAGAGGACCGCTCCGCACAAACCCGGCCGTGTGGATGGGTTTTCATTCTGGCGCAAAACTTTGACTTGCGGCAGAGGCCGTCGTGTGGATTCGCTCCGTGTACCTCTCTGTACCCGATTTCTCTGCATGCCATCAACCGGACCCGGGGTGATGTCAATGGTGCGATAAACCATTGTTAGAAGTCGATTTCGGCTGGCAGTAGGTCGCTTAATCCATCCCATCAGTTGCCGTCCTTCCAGATGCTTCGGGGACCACCTAGTGATAATAAAATAAATACGTTACATGATGATATAATCATAATCATCATCATAATCAGGCCCCGCGCGCGAGCGAGATTATGATTGTGCTAAAATGGGGAGAAAACATAAATCCGAAGACTTCTCGGTTCGGCACCACCGGGGGGATTTGCGCTTTGACAGTGCGCGCGAATAACAATCGTTAATTGTTTGCAGTTCGGTAGCCCGCTGGCAATGGTCGCGCGAGATGCTGGCGGACAGATGGTCGGATGTAGAATTTTACCGCCATCGCATCGGGCGTGACGCTCTGGATCACTCACTGTTCGACCGTACGTAGGTCACCGTGAGGTTAAATGGGCTAAGTTAAAAGGTGCATTCCCGGTGCGTCAGGAAATTGGTCAAAAAGTTTGTACCTCCGGTGTTTGGTCGACATTCGCGGTACAAAGGTCAAAGCGGGCTTTTGAAATGAGTTATATATCGCCAGGCGGTCGTCATGTCGGCGTGCTGATGATACTTCACGGCGTCCAAAAGGACAATACCGTGGGGCATCGGCATCGGTGGTGCGACACTAGAAGCCTGTTTTCTGCCAAGAGTAGAGCCAATGTTTAACGCGCTTCTAAAAGTCCCAATTCAGCTTCGACAACGCGCTCAAGATCAATCGAAAAATATTTAATTAAAAATACCAAAAGTGGTTTAGTCTTCTGATTAAGCAGATTGACAAAACTCCATCTATTTCGAAGCGGGTCCTCTCCAGCTGGCAACGCTATGTGACTGCCCGGCAAAGCTAGGGTAATATCCTGGAACTGGACCAGATCAAAGACACCAAAATCGAACAAATGAAGCGTACACAAATTTATTGGCACTGCGACGAAAGAAGTCCGACAGCGAATGCCGACGACACATCAAACGTTTGTTGGCGCATGGTTATAGAAAATCGAAATTTCCCGTACACAAAATTTTACCAGCGATTGTACTCGTGTCGAGGACGAATTCTTTCCAGCACAATAGTGTGGGACGCCGTTCCGCATTGAAGGTGGTTTTCTTCTTTCGGTTCCGTTGCCTGGCGAGGAATGTTTGTGCTCTGGATAAATATTTGCTCGATTTGGTGTACAAAAGTAGCTTTAAACTAAGGTGCGAGATACATCTGCAAATTGAACATTCCTCGTCTAATAGCTCAGTGAATGAAAGACTTGGAAGCACTTGAAGTTTAGGATTTCTATCGATTCTTCACCATCAAAGCAAAGGTGGTCGGTTTGGGATGGCGGCTGAATGAAGGCCTAACCTCTTCTGAGAAAGAAGATACGTTCCACAGCAACAGAAAAGGCCAATGAGGGGCAACGATGTACCAAAAAATTACATCACAAGCAAAGAAAATCATCTCCGGGGGTGGTAGTACTTGAGGTGTAATTGAAATGAATGGAACGTTGGGAAGAACGGCACGGCAAAGAACCATGGTCGGTACAGTCAAAGGATGAATGAGTCGACAGGATGGCACCAATCGGACGTCACCGGTGCGGTTGGATTGGGCACGAACGGACGTTTAGAATCTGGCCGACAGGGGCGATGCAGGAGGTCTTGGAAGCAAAGGGAGTAGCAAAAGAATAAATATGAAATAAATTGGGAGCAACTCACCGAGCGGAACAATGGTGGGCAATGGAGGAGACCAATTGAAGATGCTAAATGTGCCACGGCCATGCGCGAGAGCATCCAAAATCGATAGAAGGCCCCGAAAAGTGGAGAAGCTATAAGTTACGCAGTACGATACAAATTACGTACCCGAAATAAAGCCCGGAGCGCATGAAACGAACGTTGAAGCCTTTCGAGGAGCAAGTGGCACATTGCTATTGCGCTACTTACCGCACTAGCTCGTCACGCTTCGTGGTGAAAAATTTAGAAATCTATGTCTAATTTGCAGGCCACGACATCATGCGGCGACATTGAAAGTGCGCTTCCGGAGACGCATCTTCGAAGGCTCATTCTGGACCAAGGAGGAAAACCAATACAAAAAAAAAAAATGTTTCGAAGAGAAATCGGTAATAACCTTCAGTGCAACAACCTCGTCCAAAAAGGCAGGTTCGAGATCAGTACAAAGATCCCAAAATTGAGAGAAACCTTGAAGGCCTTCTGTGAATTGACTTTTAGCGACTTTTTGGGACGAGGAGGCCAATAAAACCATTAAACCCAACATCTCCGGGTCTTGGTCTTGCAAACCCACACAGCCATAGCCATACGTGCATCCCGACCCGTGCTAGGACGTCGGTTTTTGCGGGATGCATCCTGTTTTTGCTTCCTGACAGACTATCTGCCTCGAGCAGGGTCATCCGAGGCTAAGGTTAGGATCGAAACCATGTGCCTGTGTGTGGGTGGGTGAATGATATTGTTTTACAACACTCCTTCGATCCCTTGCGATAAGGGGTCGTCCACGACGGCGAAGGAATGTGTCAAAAGTCAAGTAACAAGTTTGTTTTGGGCTGAGGGTTAAGTGTCTCCGGGATGTGTGGGTTTTCTGGTGCGTTTATTGTACTCGGAAGGTTTGCATAAAAAGCCATTCGAAGAGGGTCGATGTTTCGAGGTCAGAGAATGGTAGAACAATAGTTTATGAAAGGCTCTTGGTAGATTTGTAACGTCTTCGCCGGGCTCGATCGATCCCTGCTCAATCTGCCGATAATTTACAACCCATTATGCAGTTGTATTGCTTATCCATGTTACACAGAGACCTCAGGTTAGGTCCGGACAGGAATTGGAAAAGCATTAGCATGAAATAATGAACCTTAAGATAAGACCTTGGAAAGCCCACTTGCTTGAAATACGGGCCCAATGGCATGTTTGTTTCATTACTTAAAAAAGGAATCCTTTCGTACATGTCGTCTTAACATTGAGCCCGCTTCTTAAGCTCACAAATTAAAACAAAATGTACCCAACGCTGTCCCTAATGGTTGCGCTTTAGAAGAGAAAGTATCCGCGAAAGTGTGGGAATAAATCAAGCACGAAAAACCTTTCATCCGGTCGCATGTCGGTGTGGATGCTTTGAAAAATGAGCTCCACCGGGCCTTAGTGGGCCCAGAGTGTGGCGTGAATCACGGTTCTGTATGCGTTTGCGTTAAGTGAACATAATGAGTTAGCACCTACCGTAGCAGCTGCACTAGCGGCAGGTTTTGAGCCCTCAAGGCTCAAGGCGAGGTTTAGCCAGCTCGGCTCAAAAGAGAGGGTGAATGTTGCCAATCACCGGATCTTGCTTCGAGTCGGCAGGGTGGTTCAGGGCGGAGGGCAAGAGGCGGGTGGCATAAAAGTACACGAAGGCTTTAATTGATAAAATGCGGTCGTGGCTACTGCTGTGCCCTCTCTCTAGGAGTAGGCGTATTTAGCGTGCGCAGGCACAGCAGGTCCGAACTGGGAGCTGTGACTTCTCGCCCCGTGCTGGAGATTGGACCTGAATATGACGGATGAAACTGCTAGTATGCTTATGGTTAGTGTGTTGAATATAATTAGGAAGTTTTTGATATAATTTTATACTGATTTGAGGAACTAATATTTTATGAAAAAAGCTGTGTTTCAAGTTGAAATAATCACATTTAATTTTAAGTGAAATAAATCACCTTAAATGTCTGTGAGCAACAGCATGGAGTTGCTTGGTTCCCTTGGAGACTCTCTTTTGAGTGTAGTGTAGCACGCGCTGGAATTTTTCTCCACACTTGATTTACTGTTGCACAACGGTTTCTTTATTAAATTTTAATTATTATTTGTTGCCAGCAAAAACCCAACACCTTGTGCCACCCATCGTCTAAGAGACCTCATCTCGCTAGAAAATGAGTAAAAAACGAATCCTTTTGTTTGGTCCCTTCTTCTCGGCGGCAAAGTCAGCCAGAAGCGTCGTCTGTATTTCTTTTCTCTATCTGTGTGCGGGAAGAATTAACAATATTTTAATTAAAAAACAACTTACATCGTACCCCATACGGTGTTGTTTAACGCGCTTTTCTACCGCTTCTCACCTTTTTTTCTCCGGCAGGAAAAGGCTTGAAAAGTAAGGAAGCCTTTTCTTTCGCGGCCCGGGCATGTCTTTTCACCTCGCTCGTTCGGTTTTTTTTTGCTTCTTCGGGTTTCGGAGTGGAAGTTTTTAATCAGAAAACCACCCACGAACGTATTAATAACAATTAGTACCGAGGCTCGTCCGCTGGTAAGTGTGTGTGTGTGGGGAAAATAAATGAAATGCACAACTCATTTCAGTCCGCTCGGGATTCAGCCGCTTTGTGTCGGGGACATATTAGGGACTGCTTTCATTTCGAGTGCTTCCCCGGCGCGTCGAGCGTGAAATGGAGCATCAGAATTATGATTACAATCGGGCGCGGATGAAAGGGCGATGAATTTCGAAATGTGCGCAGTGTGCACAAACAGTGCGCTCGATGAGGTGATCGTCTTGCGAGAAGGATTCTACGTGTGTGTGGAAAAGGACCTCCAAAGATTGGCCGAAAGTGGATCAATTGTTCCGTTTGTTCGCTAAAGACAACCCTGCAATATTGAAGCTTACGGTCCAATAGTGTGGGTCATGTCAGTCCCTGCTAGGATTCGTCAGTCGGAACGGCCATCATTTATCACTTACCAGCGCGTTACCTTCGCAGGGACAGCCCGACCCGAGTCCTGATGACGCAGCTGTTTTGCTTTTCAGACAGTCCGGGAGGGGGCATGGCAACGTGTCGGTTCTGTTTCCCTCTGGGAGGTGAACTTCGGAAAGGTGCTCGTGTGGTTGTGGTATTGGCGAAGCCATATTGATGGTCAGCGTTATCTCTCTATTATCATAGGTTCTTGGTTGGCAGACACTGTGCAGCCGTAAAAACTGGGAACCTTCAATCGAACTGCACAAAATGGGAGATTGATGACGTACGGCAAGAGGGACATGACAAATGATGTTTCGTGTTTGAAAGGTTTGATAAGTAGATCGAAGGATTAGAAACACTCCACGAACACGTCGAGTACTTTCAGGAGGGGCAAAAATGATGGTACTAGGAATTGGACAGCAAAATGATTTGCTTCATGGTGTAGTATTAGCTCGTTACGAAACAACATTTAATCATCTTCAGATGGAGATTAGATCATGCGCTTTTAAACAACCATAACTACAAACTATTGAAACGGACTTGAAGTAAATAAATTAGACCAATTACATTGATCCACTCGTCCAGCTCCAGAATCTGTCTGCATCCATGAAGAAAGGAATTTGTCGAACCGTGTGAACGAAACTTCTTCAACAACTTCACTCGAACACAGCATTTGCGACCGTAAACGAAAAACTTGTGACCAATACGGGCAGAAAAACTATACATGTACCAGCGGTTCCGGACACACCGGACCAAAGGTGAATAAATCATGTGCGAAAATAAATCAACTTAATTGTAGCTGGTGGGAGTGGTGTTGTTGAATTACGTTCGATATTATAATATTTTCCTCCTCTTTTTTACTGCACGCAGCAGCGGGGACACAGTCACACGGGTGCACCCGTTGTATAGCGGTGGAGTGCCGGGTGGACCATTTGCCATTACGATCGCGACCTCGCGACGATCGACCGGTGCAGAACCGCTGCTCGCTGGCGAAGCTCGTGCAGCACAGACTCCACCGAGATAGTGGATGATATGATTTAGCGCAGGTTTATTTGCACATTAGGCATACATATATTACACCTTTTTTTTTGCACGGTGAATGCGCGGACGACGCTGCAGTGGTCAAAAATGAAGAAAGAAACCTGACGACCATAACTCAGTGACGCTCAGTGAGTCAGAGGGCTGCGCGAGGTAGCGAGGAACTTTGAAGCTCGTCGCGGAGTGGAGTTGTTTATGCCGAATAAAGTGAATTCATTCTCAATATTTATGGTAATCACTCCGCTTAATATGGGTTCGCGAAGTAATGCGTTGCATTTCGTTTGCCCCTTGTGCAGTCGTTAGAATGAAGTTGTTGGGGAAGTGTCGGAGAATATTGGAAGATACCTATCGATTCCTAGTGGAGGTCACGGACTTGAATCTAAGCTAGCTCATTCGCCTGCAGGGAAGACAAAGGAAAGGATGAGCTGGCATTCGATGATGTATTGGGAAATTTGCCAAGACAGTGTCTCTCTGACTTGCTTCGCTGCTGGCATTCTGCCGGGTACGGCGGTGTCTTGACGGTGTCATTCCAGCACACGCTGTCGGCATTCGGGACAGGGAGAAAAGTAGGAAAGTAAATTATTTCGTTTATTTCTGTTGTGCACTTTGTATGCAGCCGGCGACGGTAGGATGGTGTTTTATTTATTGTTACGTATATCCGGCCAATATTGCACGCGCCTCCTGGCGGGAGATCACCAGCAGCGTCGTTGGCATCTGCTCCGTCGCCCCGACTTATCCTTGTCTTCCGTGTGCCGTAGTGTGCGCACTCCCGTATACACTTTCGCAGCGATCCGGACAGTGTGTTGATACATTGTACAACACAACACACACACAGCGCACATGAGCTCGTCGTACACGTCGAGAACAGCTCATCATGTCACACACTCATCTCACTCATCACTGCTGCTCATCTCGCTGCGTTGCCGGTGTCGGATGCGTGGTGAGGTGGTTAAGCGCAGACATTTCTCACCTTCTGCCTACTTTACACCACGTGGCTTTTGGAGTGTAAATCACACTCAGTGGAGGAATTATTGCTGTACTAATTACTCCGTGCTGGCAACATTGGCATGAGCTGTGGATGTGTTAGAAAAGAGCGACCCTATTCTAATTTAAAGAACTGGTTAGGAGCTCGAATAAATAACACAACATAGAGGAGAGAAGGAATTTAGCATTTCTTCGAAATTGCAAATGAATGAATCAATTGTTGCAGTGTTGCAGATCTCGTGCTGCTTCACCGTCTGTTTGTTTTCTATCGTTCGTTCCGTCACCATTCCGCCTGTGCCTTGCATTGTCGTCCGCCCCGGAAAGGATCTCCTGTCGCGCAGGGCACAGATACCCTAACCTAACTAACCATGCCGCCACATTTATTTCTTGACCTGTCGATTGTTTCTCGACGCATTTTACCTTTATTTAGTGTCCGGCTACGATTGTCATCGGTGCTCTTTACCGGTGGGTTGCAGCTTTTGTTTTCACTAAAAAGAACATTGCACAAGGTGTGAAATGGGCACAATTGAAGTGTGTCCGCAAGCAAAAACTTGTTGGATGTCCTGCGGTGCAGGGAAGTTGCCGTGAATTCTACAGCACTGTGTCTCCGTTGTGGGCGGCAGACGCTTTAAGAGCAATCAAATCACACAGGGAACATATGCGTCACGAGAAGAACGGTGCAAATTAGTTGGCAGAGAATCCTCAGCTGCTGGCCATGGGGGTATTGATGTCTCGCACGACAGGGCATGTGCTAACATGTGTCCAGCTTGGACCATTAAACGATCATCAGGGATCGGGTGTGATGTTGCCATGGCTTACAGCGAGAGTCAAACGACTGGCTGGTAATTCCTTCCAAAATTACAGGCCTGCAGGTGTTGATGACCGTTACACAACAACAATCTTGCCGGGTCGTTTAGAACCTGGCGTGTTGGATTGGAGCAGAGCAAAACAGAAATAAACAAGAGGAAAACGGCCCAACAACTGCACCGCAATGTCTTACTGAGACCTACAAACCTGCGGGAACTAAGAAATGTTGAAAAGGGGAGGATACTGCTGCCAGAACTCATCTTTCCAATTTTTCGCCTCTCGGGCGAGCCTGCCTGCTTCTGCAGCAGGCTTCATTGCCGTTCATTAATCATTTAATTAGAGGAAAAACAAACACCGTGAAAATGCCACGCAATACAGCCAGCGGCTTAAAGTGCTGCTGGTACAGGTTGCATGATCGTCGTTGAAGGTTGCTTCTCGGTTACGATCCGTGGGCCCACCTTGGCGATTGGTGTCTGGTCTGCTCGGGCTGTCTGTTTCTGCTCGCCCTGGCCGAGGCTCTCGGGTCTCGGGGGATTGTAGCAAAATCGCTAAACGGTTCCAGAACTTCTCGTACCCAAAAAAAAAGCAACACCCGAAGGGACCGATGATGATTTATTAGTTCTGGGAGCCCCGGGATGAGCCATCGATGTGCGGTTCGGGCCGTACGGAGTACCTGTTTGGGAAGTTCGATCGTAAGCAAGCAAGCGCGTGTTGGTGCGCTGGATCGTGTTTTTGGGTTGGTTAGGTTCGTGATAATCCTTAATTAAAACACTAAGCAGTAGGACGCGTTAAAAACATTCTTCCACTACGGTGATGTTTCGTCGCTACGTTGGGTGTTACCTTTGTTCGGTTGGATGCATTTTATTCGATCACATCCCCATTCCCTTCGTTCGTTCTTTGCCGAGGAATTAGACCGATTTCGTAAGCATCTGACCTTAGCAAGGATAATTAATTGGGCAACTTTTTGGAATGCTTTCCAGGAAGAGGTACTGGGATTCCGGGACCGCAATACTCTTGGCGAGGCTCGAAGGATTAGGAAAGAAATCGAAATCAAGCTTGTTCGCTTGGAGGAAGGTTGCGCATTCCACGTGTGCTTAATAAAAATGCAATTAATCATGCTCACAATGTAGGTCTGTAGGGTCTATCTGACGATGGTCAGACTGCTTCGTCTTCCTGCACGGCCACCAGCAAGCCCGCCGGACCGATGGGTCATCCGTTTGGGACAATTAGTAATGGTCGATTACTCTTGAAGCAAGTACGTTTCGATCGGATAGCCGATATCGGGACGGTTAAGCGGATTGCCAATCGTGTCGGTATCGGCGGCGTAGCACGATCGTTTGGCACTGGATGACAGTTGAGATAAATCGATGAAATTCGATGAAATCTGATGATCCGCCGATCGGGCAGTGTTGCCAAGCGGGCGCAAGAAAGAAGGCGCCAGGTTTGCGCATTTTTATCTCCGATAACATCATGTTGAGAGTCCAGCAGCTCGGGTGTGAGAGGGTAAGGAAGGGAACGAGTTTTATGGCTCCTTTACCCTGCGACGGTAATTAATTTGGAATCCGAAATATCAGATTACGCGGGCACACTGGTTGGAACGGTCGAACGATGGCGCCAGCTAGGCTACCGGCCTGTGGAAGGAAAGCAAATCGAAATAAAAGCGTCCAA
Organism: Anopheles stephensi; assembly: GCF_013141755.1. Taxonomy (NCBI): domain Eukaryota; kingdom Metazoa; phylum Arthropoda; class Insecta; order Diptera; family Culicidae; genus Anopheles; species Anopheles stephensi. Next base: position 91,174,880 of record NC_050202.1, read on the forward strand.
TCTTTGGAGCAGGTTGCCGTCGGTATCATTGTACACCCGAGCGATCTCTGCTTACCTTGGCGAGTACTCACTGGGCCGCTTTTACAGCACTTACATCAATTGTCGAGAGGATAACCAGTGCATACAGACGATCGTTAAGTCGATGTGCGCAACCGTGGTGGACTGGAACGCTCCAACTCGCGCGGTGTCCAATGCGAGTTGTGTAAACAGGTATTAATCATAGGCACGGTATCTGTCCGTGGCGATCTTGGCCAGCGAAGGTCGCCGAGGCCGCGTAATGACGGTAATTAATAACAATATCTGTCTGACGGATTGATTGGGATTGCAGATTGCATCCGGATTGTAGAAAGTAAATGCTGTGCTCGTACTCGTGCCTGTCTTTTAGCTCAGGAGAAACTCTTTTTCGAAGTTTATAAACCTTCGGTAAAATTCCTTCCGAAAGTAGCAGGAACATGAAGGACCCCTTTCAAATGAAAGCTCAAAGACCATTGAATCTGGATCTTAAACTCTTATCAAATCTGTATCCAATTGAGCTTCACATTCGTTCGGGTAGGAACAGTCGCAAACAAAAGCTATCTAGGCAGGTCCAATTTTCCATGCACGCGCGTTAGGTATTTGATTCCATTTTTTAGAAATTTTCATATCATGTCACGGTGCACTTCTCGAAGAATTCCACCGACCGACAACAATGGAGCAGGAGCGAAGCACAACACGGTCGAACCCTCACCCTTTCTCCGGGGATGAATCCTTTTCCCCGGGCAGCTGGCCACAAGACGCAAGCAGAATCCTTCATTTTTTATCATTTGTTGTGCGTGTCCTTGCGAGAACTCGAACAAAATGGTCATTTGTCTCGATTAGTGCATCGTCCAGCGTTCGTAACTCGCCGTGTTTTGGTTGCTTTTTTGGGGGTGTTTTTGTTGTTGAAGCGAAACGGGAAAAGAAAAGGATCAAACGAAAGGCTTTTTACTATGCGTTATGCTTTTCCTTGCTCGATTGGTCTACCGGAGTCGGTAAGGATAACGGGTCGTCCGTGCCAAACCCCCGACGGTGTCGTTAAAGTGTTCCGTGTGTGTGTGTGTGTGTGGAGGCCCGATAGTTGATTGGTAACATTAATAATTCTGTCAGGCCTTTTGTTTGTCCTCGTGCTTTTTGGGCCGGTACCGATGCTGGTGTCTTTTGTTTTGAGTAACCATCGACCGTGCATTAGGCGTTCCAACGCCACGAGACCTTTGATGATCGGGAATCGATTCCAGGGAACGTAAAGTACCCCTGGCATCCCCACATGTGGGCTGCATGTGTCCTTGGCATCCTTTCGGGATGCTGGTTTGAAGATGGTCCGGTTAGAAGGAGTTAGAACCGTTGAAGGTGACATCACCAGCTGGTATTGTGGGAACGCAAGTCGGCGGTTCGCTTGAAGCCGTTTACGCCTTCTATCCCAGTTCCCTGGGTGGACGGGTCCGGAGTTTGTTTTATGAAGACATCTCTCACGGGGAGTTGTCACTTTAATCGTTTGCGTCGATCCCATCAATAACTGCTGCCAGCTGAGGTATCATTCGCCTTCTACCGATGGGATGATCTTTTCGGTGGAAGCCAAAAACAAACGATCATCCAGCTTTCGTGATGCTCGCCATAAAATGGTTTACAATCTGATTGCTGACTTCTAACAAATTTACGAGCTCGAAGATCAATTTGTGTACGAAGGCGCGTTCCGAGGTACCAATCGAACTCACGAATGCCTCCCCGAATGCTAATGCTGCTTGGGGAGTAATGCCTCAAAATTGCTAACGCTGGAAAAGGCGTTGGAACTGGAGAGGGAGCTCAGTTCCAATAAATTCGTTAAAATCTAACGTGCCTTGTACCAATAATCGTATAAAGTGAGTTGTAAACACCGGGAATAAAAAATATCATTCGTAGCCATTGCAAGCCTAGGCAGAAGAGCGACCAGGGTGAACCGTACGGTACGGGTTTTGGCCGTACCGTTAAAGGACCTCGAACACTCGGATGATGTTGGAGGCCCCAATAAAAATGGTAACTAGTTTTTTAGGTTTTCTCGCTGCTTTGGTCGTTAGAGGAATGCCTGAGGGAGGAAGACACACACACGAACACGGGGTGGAAAAAGCTTAGTGGAAATAAAATTATATTGTTTTATTACATGATTGCGTGTTGTAGTTGTTTTGTTTCAGGATCCGTTTGTTTTCACGTGCTCGGGCGAAACGGCGTTCGTTCCAAAACCCGCAATGGCAGACAACTGTGAGCAAACAAACAAAGCCCCGCAGGCAGATTCCTACCGAAGGAGAAGCAAGGAAAGTAATGGGAAAATACCTGCGAAAAGCATCGGTTGAACAGAATTCTTCAGCCCACGCCGGTTGGAAGGAGCGAGGAACCGGCAGGAAAAAGGTAGGTAAGTTTACTAATATCATAAAAAACGGCAAATTTTTCGGGGCTTTTTTTTACGGGGCGCGTTAAAACAAACATTTACGCTTGCCACCTCATACGGTACACACACACACATACAGAGGGATTACACCCCTTTTTTGGGTGGTAATTGTTGTTGGAATTCGGAGCCGTTTACCTGCCTGTCGGGGGTGGTTTGTGAAGTTCATAAAACTCGGATGTCAAAAAGTCACCGAGAATGTTTGTTTTTCTCCCGTTGTTGGTGACGAGGTAACGCACGCTGGACATTAACATTAATGAGTGTTGAAGGTCGCTTGAATTTGGCGTTTCCTTTCATCGATCGAATGATCAGCATTTGAAAGAGAAGACATTCGAACGAAAGTCACACAGCACAGGGTGCGCTTTCTACAGACAATTTCTGATCGTGATGGTGTGGGCCTTGTTAGGGACTTAAAGAACGCGCAGAAAGCAAAACTCATCAAACAATAACAGAACGGGAGGGAAGGACCCCAAAAAACTGAGTTTGAAATAAAAATAAAAATTAAATAAATCCAATCCGTTCAGCTCGCTCGGGATGTACAGCCTGAGACGCTCACACGCACCCGGGATAACTATCGGGAGATAATATAAAGATGAAATATGAATAAAATTATCATAAAAATTATGCTGATCGTGTTCGGCTCGGGTTGTTTCGATCATCGGTGGGTGTGTGTGTGTGTGTGAGTGCGGTGGGCCCATTTAACCGTTTATCGTCATCCGATGCGACTGTCGGTTGAATTCAAGTGTTCCGAATCTGCGCCGGATTCTGATTAGTCAAATGTTCCACGACCTTTTCCATGGTGCTAAGAAAGCGAGACAAACGAAAGGAGAAGCAAACCCTCGCGCCAAAGATCGTTTTGAAGTTTAATAATTTCCAAAAAGATCGAAAATATCGAACGCCGTACACCAGGCACCAGGCGCAAGGCACAGGGCGACAGAACGGGTCAGGTACACCTTTTGATCTCGTCCATTTGCTGCTAATTTATGGTCCTCCCAGTGCGACGAACGGCGGTGAGGGTTTGTCTCCGGTGCTGAAGTTGTTTGTTGGTTTGTTGAATTGTTTGTGAAGAATTTTAAACGATCACCCCCTGGAAATCGTAACGATCTGTTGCTTATGAGCGACGGTTTGTTTGAGCATCATTCCTGCGGGCTTGGCCTCTCCACGGCACGTTCTCGGCCGGGCCACTTTTCTACACTTCACCGTTGTGCTAAATGTCGCGTTCGATTGTGGTCACTATAACGAATCGATTATTGCACCGTTGATGATGATCCGCGAAAGGATTTTGTTGGCCTTACACGTTCGCTTCCCGCACGTGATGACGCACCGCGAAGAATGAGCAATGAGACGGTGCAGTCGAGCCGTCGAGGCGACGCGAGATTGAGCTGCTTAAATTGTCAGCGTAAAAGTGGAAGCGACACGGCTTACTATTCTTGCTCCTACGCGGGGAAACTGTGTAGCCCGTTGGCCGGAATCAAGTTGTGGTCCAGTTTGATCCCAATTTATGGACTTCCGATGCTTGACAAGAAATGCCATAAAACCGTTCATTTTTATAGCCATTTAAAGTGCCCGAGGAATTGTTGTCAACCTCGGTGTGGTCGGTGTGGACTCGACTCACCCCAATGCGTCACCACCCTCATCACGGGGTTTTTGTGTTCCTTGTGTTACGCAGATCCCAGGGTCAAACGCAGCTGTGGTTCCCTTGCAACGAGGAAGAATCGTAAAAACGGTGGACTGTAGAGTGAAAAGAGTCCTGCGGGTGAGGTCCACTCCGGACTGGGTAGTTTGAATTGAACGGAGCGTGCTAATTTGTTGACAAATTTGTTCGACCGACACCAAATTAAGTTCACATTGGTTTGGGGTGACTCGAGGGTGACTGGCGATAGGTCGTGTTCTGTTGTTATTGACATTATTGGAGTGGTAATTTAATTGATGTGAAATAAAGTGGCCATAAAAGTTTAATGACGTTGGATTTAGGATGAATTAGACCACCAATCCTGAGGCTTGATAAGGAAAGCCTTGATACAAGGATTACACGAGGAACTGAAGAGCATCCAATAGCTTTGACTACAATGTAACAAACGCTTAATCTAGCTTTTGTGATCAAGCAACCGGATAACTGGTACAAATGAGTACAAAGTACCGTATTAGAATTGATTTCGCTCCGGAAAATCCCTCACGAAAAAGTATTGCACAAAGCGAGTAATCCTTCCCGTGTAAGCCTGCATTTTACAATCGAAGCTAATAAATCAAGACGTTTCGGCAGAAGGTTCTATAAAAGGATTACCAAGTTGTTCATCGGTTTCCTCGATTTGGCCGTTTGCTGATACGATACTCAAACGTTCCGCTTCATATTCGTCACACTGGCTTAACTTTGTTATTTGGGAACCATGCTCCGAAGGAAGCTTTCCTCGGTGGGACAGACCGAGACGACATGCTTCATGGAAATAGATCAGTGCGAAGGCTAAGGACGACTCTCCAGCAAGGAAATCGACCCCATGCTACGTTCGTAACAGGATTTGTGCGAGCATCCCGTGTGGAAAAAGGGTTAAAACAACAAATACGGCTATGCCAATATTTGTAAACTACCGGCACCGCTTGCCGGGTCGTTTGCCATTGTTGGCAAAGAAAAAGGATCTCTTGGCGCAAAACACCGGGACCATCGTTTGTTGTACCCCTCTCATCGTCGCCGTTGTCAGGCCGTGCATTGTGTAGGTGCGCGCCCATAAACAGATTAACCGTTAATCCTTTCGTCTATTGTTGTGCTTACCTCAGGGTCTACCTACCCTTCGATTGGCCGCCCTTAACCCTTTGACTGGCCAGGTTGCTCCTCGCACCTCTACCCGTGTACGAAGATTGTGGAGTACGCCCACGGGATACACCCCCCGAGAAGGAAAAAGTGGTCAACAAACGTGGGCCATATAGTTGTGGGCCCCGGACAGGACTGCCTGTGCGAATAACCTCAGAAGTATTTGACTTTTAAATTGGTGCCATTACTACCTTCGTCCCTCAGTAAGGGGTAGTATCTCGTTCGGCCGATCGATTGTTAACGCTCGTTTGTCAGATGCATCAGGTCTACCGGGACCTGTACCTTCGCCCCGTCGGCATGCTAATGACTTCATTGAACTGGATCGGTACGCCAAAATTCGCACAGGTCCGTACCGCCGTGGGTAATGGTACTTTAGTCCCACAGCTATTCACACCTTCTTCTCAGGCCGTTTTGTACACTTGCGGGTGATCGTGAAGATCACGAAGTTCGTTGTTCCTGTCAGAGGCATCGGTTTGGAGCAGCATAATTGCAGGCTTCCCCTTTGGAAACTGGTTTATGGCATCAGCTTATCAAGGTACTAGACGTTGCTGACCCTGTGGGCTCTTGAGGGGTTGAGAGTGTTCGGTTTTGGAGGCTAGTACGTGCAACTTCAGTCGCATAAATGCCCACCATTTTGTAGCCAAAGTAAACAGAATTGTTCAGAAACTTTAAAGGGAGCAACACTTTGATTCTTGAGACCTTGTCTTAATCGCGATACATCAGCTTAATTTATGCGAAAGAAAATGGCGGCCACGGTGAAGTTGTTGTCGTTGCCTATTCCCTGTTTCTCGGGCTTTAATTTATTAGTAATTTTTCACTTACGATCACTACACCTGACACCCGGTGCGCGCGGTTCTCCTCTCTCCAGGCCTCCAGGTTCTCCCTTGCCTTGCGAGGTCTTGCCCAACTCCAGTTCTGTTTGCTCCACGCAGCGCATTGCCTTCGTAGTGCATATATTTCATAATTTTACGAGCATTTCGGAACGGTTTTAACATTTTATCAAATATGTTTATTGCTGGTGCTTGTGCTGCTGCTGCCGTGTCCTACCAACGGTCCCTCCTCCTCCCTTGCCCAGGAAAGCAGCAACTAATGGACGTTTATGGGGGACACTGTATGTGTAGCAATAGATGAATTTCTTGCCGATTGGATAGCGAACTTTGAAGTTGGCTAACCGATGGCGCGACAAGAAATAATGTTAATAATTGGCATGCTTTGTAATTATTAACATTGCATTGATCGGGGGTTCGTTTCCAATAGCAATATTCTCTTCTTTCATCTGAGTGTTTGTGTGGCTGGTGTTCCGAGGCTATTTCTCAAGGATTCAGTGTCCGTTGTTATTTTTTTGGTGCGGACCTACTGGCGGCACCCTTTACTGTAGTGGTGCGCAGTTGAATATAAATATGTTTATTACTGCCTGACCCTAGTGTGGCCACTTTGTCCATCGTGCGGCGAAAATGTGCGTATAAAAATACCATTTATTCATTCGCTTCGGTTGCGAGCGAATCAAAATATAATTAAAAATATATATTAATGGCCACCGGAATGGCCGGACGGGTGGTGTGGGTCTGCCCGCGAACGCTTTGAAGCTAACCTCTCCGTAAGGCCATCCGATATCCGAGGGGTTTGGTCAATCCAATCGCCAAGCCAAGTTCAAGCGGGCTCGAATTTGCCTGCAAACGCTCATGCGGATGAACTTCTCACTTGCGCACGGAGTAGTCGTCGTCGTGGTCGTCGTCGCAAGAGGCATATTACGAAATGATTAAGCGGCAGCAGTTCCTTTCGACAATCTGGCCGTTGGTTGGACGCTCGTTGAAAGAGTTTGGGGTCCGGCTTTGTCGAACGGGGTCTTAAAAGACCTTAGCAGAAGGAATGAGTGAGAAAGTCGTAAAAAATACATATAACCGATGCTCCATGCGGTTTAATGGATGCGCGTTCCATAATTTCTGTGTAAACACGACACAAAAGCAAGGAATACAACAATCATCATTTCATCGTTTCTTCCACTGTCTCTGTCGCCTTGTGGTTGCATCTCTTTCCGTTCGCCATCCGCCCCAAGTTCTCCCCTTGCGTTAAGACGCGTTTCGATTGTTTCTTAAGCCGGCCCGGGGCGTGTGTCCCAAAAGGGAAAGAAAAGCCGGCGCTAGTCGAGCGAGAATGCTTAAGTAGGCTATGATTTACCGTCCGGCGGGTTTTTTTTTGGGGGGGAGCTGAAGAAAAGCTGACAACCGTAGGAACTGATCCCGAGTTGGGGAAAATGTGAAAGAATAATCAAATAAACGAAGGAGAGCGAGAGTTCCAGGCAACGCAGGCAAGCTTGAAACAAAACGAGATGATTAGAAATTAAATGGATTAAAGATGGACAAGATTGTTATCAGTTGATTATGGTCCGAGAACGATAAATTACGCGGACACTCGCAGACGCCCGGTCGGTGGCGTCAGTGGCGGCAACACGCTTCGATTTTTCATTGAAATTGGCAGGCCGCAACCGTCGGTCGGTCTGTGCCGCGACAAACAAGGTTTCATTCAAAACACCACACAGATCAGACCATCTTTCTAGCTCTACGTTTCCTGTGGACGATAGCAATGCTGGTGCTGCTTTGGGTCGTAAATCGAAACCAATTTCCACAGAGCGGCAATCAAAACGGTATAGAATGTCAGCAGTGGAAAAATGAAATGCCATAGATTCGAACTTCTGAAGGCTGGCAGTCTGTTCGTTTTGTTAAATGGGTTTGGCAAAAGAGGGCGGCCAGCGATACATATCACCAGAATCTATGTCCTGTCCAGAGGGTGATACTTTATGGGAGCATATTTGATATTTATTTGCATCCGTTTTTCGGGAACTATCATATTTCTGGAGATAGTTTTGGCCATTCTAAGGTGGTTATGCGATGTCTTAAATTTATTGAAGATACTAGAGGATAGAGTTGGTGAAATACTTCAGAATATAATGCCAGAAATGTTAGTAATATTTTAGTAAGTAAACTTTAAAACTGCTTGCTCGTCACGTTCTTGCCGACAATCCTAGCCCTTATTGTAAAAGACACGGAGAAAGCAGAGATCCCAATACTGGCAGTAACAACAGTGCGAGAGATGAGCAATAAATATTTACATAAGCTCAATGTCAATTTGCTGCTTCCTTGAGGCTACCTTTCGTCCCGAGGGTAGTAAAACGATCTCGTGAACGAAGGCAAAACGAAAGAAACCTGGCAAATAGCCGAACTCAACGCTTGTGAATTCTGTGATCGCTGTAGAGTTATGCTCCGGTCCGCAATGAATGTCTGCATTCGTTGACTTTCAAATTAGCCAGAAGGAAATCATTCGGACTAAGTGTTGGAATATTTGTAGGACCTTGCGATGTGGTGCTATAAAGCAATAAAATGAAGAAGACATTCTGTGCTTCGCCGAGCTATTCTGAGCATCTTCTGTACCCGCCCTGTTTGGTGTCCCAAGCCCTCGGTACGATCGCAGCCATAAAACGATTGACTTCGGGATTAACTTTTCCGATAAAATGTTCAAGCCTCCAAAGTTGTGGCTCTTGCGCCTGGAAAGGTGCAGGTCCGTTCGACTGATCCTTCCCAAACCCTCTGGGAGTTGAAAATATTGACTTTGGAGAGGAAAAACGTGCCATAAAGCTCTCACTTAATAGATTTACGATGCGTTCCGGCATGGGAGAAGATACGCGAAGGAATGAAGGCAGCAAAAATGGCAAGACAAAAAAGAAGGTGGGCAAAGATTCTTATCCTGCAAAACGCCCATTGTGTTTTGTCAATTTTCACCTTGAGCTGTGATTGACTAAGAATAGCTTGGGACAGAATATTAGGATAAGGCGAAGCTATTGGAGAGGAGTGATAAAATTTCCCAAAGTAATATACGTTTGATATTTAACATAAGATCTAATCTATAGCCTCTCAACATGACCGCTTCTCACCCTTGCGGCCATTTTGATTGGAACGGAACCATCGTTACGTTACTAAACGTATGACCGGAAGGAAAACACAATTTTCCCTGCCCGCCTAACGGAAAGGCAAGAAAAAAAGGCAACCGATTCCAACCTCGCTATGGTCATCCGATGGCGCCCTCAGCTGCCCTTTTGGCCACAGGCACCAACATCGTCTCCATGCCTCCAATGTCTCCCTCCGAGGCCGGGTTTGTTGGAGAAAGTTAATAAAATAATCCCCGGGGAAGCCGCGGCGGGTTCAGCTGACCACATCAAACGAGACATGTTTATGGCCACCGCTGTCCCAAACCGCCCCTTTCCACTCGCATTCACCACCAATCAAGAGAGACAATTGAGTGGACCCAAAGGGCACTTCCTTCCATCCAATCCACCAGCAGCAGCCGAAGCGTTTGATAGTTTTAATTACCTTTCACTGTATCTCGATAGAATCTTTCCACCGTGCGCGGGACACAAACTGTGGCCAGGCGGAAGGGGATTTAATGGCTTTGTCACACGGGACACTAAGACACATTCGCTCACACACACGCACACACACCGGTCAGTTGCTAGAAACACTCGTATAGTGGAAGGGGCCAAAAACCACTAAATGACCGTAACATCTCGACCGGAAAACTCGTCGTACGTACTGGAGACTGGAGCTTCTTGCGCTGAGTGCGACGGGAAGAAATGGTGGCCGCCTGGTGAGGGAGCGAAACTTTATTATTGATGAGTTACGACCATAAAAACGGCGGGATGCTTTTTTGTTCTCGGTCCGACAATGGGATGCGTTTGGTGGTGCTGGTGCAATTTTTATGATGCACAAAACTGAGCCAAAGTCGTTGGACGTTGGAAGATGTGATGTGTCTTTGTTTTGTCCGAGGGCGAGGAGAAAACATTTCTCTTGCCAATTTTCGTGAGGTCATCGGCGGAGAGTTTATTAGAGCGATATCGAGGAGCCATATGAACTTTGGTAGGCTTTTATTACCAAATACACTCTAATCCTTTTGTATCCTCGACATTTTCATTAAGTCTCAAGTCTCAAGATTCCTAAGGATCTAGGATTATCAGGATCTCTGGAGATAGCCCTAAGTCTGTATAAAGAGTTTATCGTGAGTTATTTATTGGATGGCGCTTTTGCAGAACACTAGATTGTTTATCAGCTGTGATCAGAAACCCAGGAGCTTTGTGGTCGATCCCGAAGATAGAGCTGCCGTTTTACCGTTAGCAAAGAAGCATAAAGACAAACGACGGTAATGGTAAGACAAACTGTTGCCCACCGTACGAGCTATCAATCGATCGACCAGTATCTTAATGCCGATCGTCCAAAGGCATCGATCGCGGGTCGGTGATTGATGGTATCGAACCCATTCGCAGCAACCTTTCGCGTGGAGTTGATCTACGCACCGCCGCGTTGGCCACCGTGGGCCATTCCTCGTGGTCTCTGTTTGATTGGCTTCGAGCGTCATCTCACGATTACGCGATCGCGATCTTCCCATCTCGAAGCTCATCAGTGGTTTTAGGCAAATCGGCAGCAGCTCTGATGGTGGTGTGGTGGTGGAGGTTCGCGGAAAAGGATTGATGTTGATGATCATGATGATGATGATGGTAGTAGGCAAATACCAGCAGCTAGCGACCGAAACAGCACCCAACCAGCAGCAGCAAACCCCGGTACCGTACCGTAATGCTTCCACTGTCCAGCGTCATGGTCCGAAGGGAGTGGAAATTAGATGGTGAGGGACCTCCCCTGGGGTGTGCGATCTTCTTGAGCATCATCTGTTGGAGATTAATAGCAATCAGCGTGGAAAGCAATTTCTCATCATTTAGCTCCAGTGTCCAGGCCGGGCGCTCGGGCAAAAGCGAACGGATCCGAATGGTAGTGATCAGCAACTCGGATCGTGTTTGGTCCCTACGGCTATGCTTCTGTTACTTGAGTGCTCCATCGAAAGGGCCAGCGCTTGGTAGCAAAATTAGTTTCCCATCCATCACATCAATCCATTTCTGATGCTATCGAGGATCGAGGATTCCTGATCTATGATAAATTGGTATCGATCACATCTCGCAATGACGCGATCGGCAGTCCCGGGGCTGCTAGGGATTGGTCGGCCCGGGGTCACATTCAAATTCCACCGAAAATAGTTCGAATGAGGGAAATTTATTGCCCAGCTCCTTTTGTAGGACTCTGGACTCGAGTCGGGGGGGTCCTTGGTGAGAGAGCGTGTGATGTGTGTGGGGAAAAAAAAAACTGCGTGTGAGGTGCTGGCTTTGAGGGTGAATAATAGTAAAATGTCGTAAAGCCGTCGATTGATAAATTAATCCTTTCGCTGGTCAGGTCGAGCTGGTCATGGTTAAAGAAAATGGCTGTCGAAAGCTGTCTGGGAATGGATTGGCTAGTAAGTAACAAAGTTCAGAAGCAGCTCAACTTACCACCAACTCAGCTAAGCGGATCAGCAAATCGATGGTAAATGGAGGCGAGCTTCAATATCTGCAACAGCCCCGGGAGTTAATAAGCAGAGGGATGCGTGAAGGAATTTAAATTTCTGCAAAAAGAATTCTACAGATAGCGAAGAACAAGAAGTCACTTGGTTCTTGGGCAGATGCACGCAGATGAGCATTCATTTGTTTTGGCGGTCTGTTTTTGGAATCAGTAGACTGGTCTTTCGAATCCCACCGAAAAAAAGGCCAACTAAAATGAAAGTTTCTTCGCTCTTTTCGAAACAACAAAGTTGAAATCGCTTAAAATTATTGATTTTGAGCATGAACGTTTGGCAAAATAAATAACTAACCACCATCCGACCACGGGAAGGATTTGTCCGAGCGAGATCTGTTGCTCCCTGTCTCCCCAAGGACTAGCAGCGATCGGTCGAGGAGTTCGAGTGGGAGTTCGAGTGGAAGCTGGTGGCAGAAAGTTATGAACTCCAAGTCAGAAATGGTAATTAATTATCGTTTTAATGTAAAATCATTTATATCATTTTGTTTATTTGTTTTCTCGTCCCACGAACCAATCAGGGTTGAGAGCGAACGAGCGGCCGGTCTGTTGGGGAGCGCTGAAGGTGGATCAGCAGGAAGCTTCGGAAGCATTTCAGTAGAACGCAGGAAAGCTCACCGAGCTCACCCGAACGCTTCAGCATTTCACTGATTCAACAAACAATTTATCAAAACATGCGCCACAAAATTGTTTCCCCCACACTGTCTCGGACGCCATCTTCACCGCGTTGCACCACCGCCAAAGAAGGCAGGACAGGTATAGAGGTTCCGTTTGCTACCTTGCGGAAGACGACGGTTGTGTGTGTGCGTTCCTGTTGGGTTCTTTCTTTCACATCTCGGGCGCTCTAGAGCTCCTGGTGGAAAATCGGAGGACGCTGGTGGCGAGAGTTCTCCCAAAAGGAGCAATCGTGGCCGAGCCCACATCGTTATCGAAAAAATGCCTCTCCTGGTGCCCACTGACCACCGTTGGCTCCTGCGGGATGATCATTAGCTTCCGAGCAAAAGGCTGTAGAATGCACCATACCGTGGCGCATGGATGGGCTGACCACAAAAAGCCTGGCAACCGATATGGAAGGGCACTGCGGATGCGAACTGCGCTCGAAAGATAATTGATTTCGTTCCCATAATGCCCTTCCCTTCGCGGGCGGATGGCGCGGGTTCTGACCTCTCGCGACTCCACGGAGTCGAGTCGGGAGCAGTTCCAGGAGTTCCAGGACCCCTGGGCGGGCGCAAAAAAGGGGCAAAAATTGATTAGACAGCCCGAGATAGGAAGCCTGGGAACTGCGCCGGGCTGTGTGCCTGTGTTATGACGTGGCCTGTGTCGTGGCCACCGGGATATATGTAGGATCGATACCGCAACCGACACACAACATATGCATTCGCCAAACCGAACAAGTGAACCAAAATCGTAAATATGACTACACTCCGGTTATGGAACGTACCGAGTGAGTCGTGCAGCCCGGTAGCCTGGGACGCCCCCGGGACGTCTCCGACACTGGGCCACTGGGCGAACATTGACTCCATTTTCTTTTGCCATCAATTTTCTCTCGCTCCATCCTTTGACCCTTCTGCCCGAACGCTGCCGGTTGGTGAGGAGGGCGGCTGCGATCGATCAGCCCTAGATCGGCTTCAACTACTGTGCGACGCATTTGGTTGGATCAAAACTCTGCTGGAACTATGTTTTTTGCACGTGTTTTTTTTTCTCTCTTCTGTCGCTATCCTGCTGCGGGCTCGACGTTATGCCGTACTGGGGATTGCTTCTCAATGCTGCTGCTGCTGCTGCTGCTGTACGTGCGAATGGCTACGAGGCTAATCGATCAGTGGGGGTGGGTGAATGTGAAAATGCTACCGCAAAAGTGCTTGTTTCTTTTTCTTGTGGATTGCTCTTTTGCTTTGTGGAGAGTGGATGTCTTGCGGAATAGACGAGGTTTTGTGGAAAGTGTCTGGGTTGTCGATAATGGCGTGATGGCTTATCGATCGGGCTATGTAGGGGGATATTTTAAGTGGTATTTGAAGAAAATGAGACAGCACGTTTGTTCAGTTGTTTTCTCTATTATTGAATATTACGATTATCCTTAGAGGCGGTGATTTTTAGATTTTTCTATGAATAGTTTATCTTAAAAGCCATCGCGAATAATTTCATACCTCAGGTTAGACTGTAAGTTTTACGAGAGTATAATTGGTATTTATCTGTGTGATATGAAAGATAGTGGATAGTTTGGGTTCCTCGCTTGACTCATTTCTTGTTAATGTTTATTCATTAAGACTTTATCTTACTTAGGAATTCTTCGTGTTACTTAATGTCTTGGGGATTTATGAAATTATTCAACTTCTGTTGTGATATGTCTGTAACATAGATACAAGTAGATGGCGGAAACAGTGTTGGAGTTACTTAGTTAGTGATAGTTAATAGTGCTAATTTTTTGCGACCAAGTTGGTGATCGTGAGGCACTTCTTAACTACAGACTGCAATTTATTAAACATTTACAACATCCACTTCATTCTGGGCAAAATTTGGACCACACTATTCTTTGGAGGCCGTTGGGAACATTTGAGGACTTATTGGTTTTACTAAAGCTACTTTGTTGGTCTTGTATCATTCCCCTTGGACACAGGATTTCGAATTTTTGGCGATGTAGGACCATCAATGACTCCGAGTGACAGTCTTCTCAGTATCGTTATTCCATAGTTCATGGAAGAGACTCAATAGTAACGGGTAATAATATGTCTTGAGGAATCAGAGCAAATGCAGCCTGAAGACTGAAGATTATTTGATCTTAAAGGCTCGATCAAAAGATCTAATAACTCGTCATAAGGCCGCGACAAGACTCATTCCAGTTCATTTGAAAGTTCATCTAAACATAGTAGTTGTGACGACTTGCTACAACTTGGCTTAAAATTAATATCAATGCTCTCTACATCTCTTAAAAACTGAATTATTCATTTCAACCAACAATTTAATGCCATTTCCAAGAAAATTTCGATTTAGTACCTAAGTACTAAATCATACTGTCATACAGGACAGCGGTCGTTAGCGCAACTAGGTTAATGGCTACGGCTAACGCTCCAGAAATCAATATTAATCGTATCATATAATTATCATAATCAAAATGAACATTCCGCCATCGTGTTTTCCTTGTTTTGACCGTTGAATGACCATTTGCGGCACAACAACGCCAAACGGCCATTGTTATTGTCGAGAGAATCGACCACACTTCCCTTCCCGAAGTGTAACATCATAAACCCAAATTAATCAACATCTACGACCTTCGTGCCCTTTTAGAGGCTTTCCACCCTCGAAGGCGATCCCAAGGTCCAAAGCATCGCTTGATAAGAAAAGAGCAAAAATAGCACATTCAAAATAATGATCCACTTACCATTTTGATGGAGGGAGGAAAAAAGCCTGGAAAAAGCTCCATTCTTCTGTCTGCAGTTCCATTACGCTTTCCACGCCACAGCACTTACCAACCCCTTGCTGCAGCGCAATAAAACTGTATTTCGAAGAAATTCAACCTAATTACTCATCGACCTCGGAAGTAAACTCGATGTTCCTAACGAAGAAAACCTGAGCGTTTTTTGGTGAAATTTTACTACTTTTCTCCGAGGGACGGGTTTTGTTTTCCTCGCGGTTTCCACCGCGTGTCTAATTATGATGAGCTGGGAATTGTACGAGTGCGAAGCAGGAAATGCTAATTGATTCAGTTAACACAGCAACACCAAAATAGTGGCCCCGAAACGGTGAGCCTGGCGAGTGAGAACAATGTACGGAGTGTGGGGCTGTGGTTTGTGGAAATGTTTTTCACGCATTACGGATTGCGGATGGTTGGATAATCATCGAAGAACTTTACTTAGCTCAAGAAAGGTAAATATTATAAAAAAGAGAATAGAATATAAGCTAGCTAGTGGAGAAGGTTTGGGTTGTGTCAGATGTGACATCTTGCCAAAACATTTTCAAAACACCCTTCTTGCATTATTTCACGCAAATTCAAGGCAAATGATCCAGAACGAGTTTTCCAATCTCTTGATACAAGTAAATGATTAAAAATCAATCCAAGCGTAGGATGAGATCGTCTTCAAACCGATGAGCACCCTCGAGGAAACCTCATCTTGATGGGCGTTTATCGTGGCGTGGAAACCACGATACGCGCGTGATAATTACATCGATACGCAGCCCGCCTTCATTTAACGCCAACACCGCATGGGAACTGTCGCGCAGGAACGACAGGACCGACCGACGGGATGTGTCACGCTGCTGGCGCGCTGTTGGGCTTCGGAAGACTCCTCGAGCTCGTACTCTGTGCGACTTGAGACCTTCTGGGAAGAAAATGCTGTCCGGGGCGAAAAATGGGGAGACCGCAAGAAGGAACAAAAAAACCGCGCCCACTGTTTTGCGCCTGTTTCTTCGCGTGCGTGCGCGTGTTGCTCGGTCCCGCGGGTGTTGGTTGGTTGGCGCGTTGCGTCGTGTTTCCCCGCGGGTGTTGCGGCGTAACACTTTCCCACACTTCCCGGCCCACGAAGAAGGAGGATCAGATCGGTGGCCGCGTGTAGCGTGCTTCGGTGTTCGGAAAAACAGGTTCGCTGGGGTAGCGCGACCAGGACAACACGATGGCTCGCGCCCGCGGAAGGATGTGGGTGTGAGTGAGTGTGGTACGAGGAAGGGGGAAACAGGGCCGAGGGCAGGAAATGCGGGCGTAGGGAACAACAACATTAATTTCCCAGCGAAACCTGCTGCGTAAACAAGCAAGCAAGAAACCCCAGACGACGCGTGCGCATCATCAGCATTCCCGCTTATTCGCTGTTGTTGCGTGTGGGAAGAATGCGGAGCGATGGGCGATGCGTGCGAGAGCGAGACACCACGAAAATAAAAACCAGTTCCACACAGGCACTACGAAACGTTACCGCTTGGATGCCTTTTGGTTATCTTCGTTCCATCGCGCACTGCTCTGCTCACTGTGGCTTGTTCTTTCCATGCTTCAATGTTGTTCTCATAAGCCGCGTAGGGAAATGTTTTCTGAGCCTGTTTGTGAATTGTACGATTGTCTCGTTGTCACGTTGCATGGGTGGAAGAACAATAGGAGGAAAGATGTGACACAAATGTCAAACTGACAGGTTAAAGGTTTGATTTTCAATTATCGAGATAGATCTCTGGGCGATGACGGAAATAGGAGTCCCACCGCGATCGATGACGTGTGAGAAAATGGGTTGAATGCACAGACCGGCAAGCAAGAAAGTGTTTGAGCAAGGGGGTGAGACATCTTTGTTTTAAGATGCTGGAGGATTATTTTACACAGATGGAGACATTCGATGTGTGGAAAAGAATGTCTCACCCAGCATATGCTCCCGCCAATGATTGTGTTTTCTACGCGAGAGCTGAAGCTAGCTGAAGAAGTTTTAAAATTCGTTCAAATTTGTCTTTTTGGATCGAAATCCTGCTTGGGGTCATATTTTCCTCTAATTTATGATTTACTAAATTCAAATTGGCTTCCTTAAAATCGTTATTAAGTACTTACTGCAACCGATTCAAACGAGACTCGAACAAAGAACCTTCCATGTACAAACCTATCGTCAGAGCAGAATGCCATTTAATCCACTCTTTGGCGATTGATGAGTTAGATCTAGTATGAGACGAGATGGATATCTTTTTTAAATCCTGGACTTTAATACTTATAGAACAATCTGTTTTAAATTAATTAGGCTTCCAAAAATACATTGACTGCTCAATTCACAACCTCGCCACACTTGAATGCATAAAAATTTCAACCAAATAGACGTTGATACCAATTATGCCAACAATGAGACCGAAGCAGCGGTCCGGCACCGTTGGCAATTCTTCTTCCGAAACCAATAAGACCACCTTCCGATGCTGCGTAATGATATGTTGAGCTTCTGTGCTGACCACTGGCCGTTGCATCAATTTATCGCCAGTTGCATCGCCGTGGTGAGAAACCTCTGTGCGAAATCGCAACTGTGGGCGCAAGAGAGAGAAAAAAAAGACAGAAATCTGCGGGGGAAAACTAATTTCCCGCCCTCATTGTTTCCCGTTGCTGCTCGTCTGCACGCGCTTCCCACTTCCCGTAGGTGTATTGTTCGGAATTTTCGCTGAGCTCGAAATGGAATTCGCTCAATGAAACAAATGGTTTCCATTTGACCCGTTAATGGACATTATAAATTCGGCAGTGCGCATCGAAATCGCTCCAATTAATCAGTAGTGTGCCCAGTGTGGCTGCGGCCTTGCACGTGGTGCTTGGTGGGTGGTGGGTGTGCTTAAGGGTAAAGATGGAAATCGTAAAATTAAAACAAAACACAGCGTACGCACAAGTAAAAACAACAAGAAAAAAAAGCCCCATTGCACCACAGGCTTCTAAAGACTTGGTCGGGGCAGCTTTTGTGTGGAGTTCTTTCGCGAGGGCGAATAAAACAAAGAAGGATTATTAAAAGAGCTCCCAAAACAGCAGATCATAATTTTAATGTACTTTGGGGGATTTTTTTTGTGGAGTGGGGTGTATGCCAATTTTTGTGCCCCACAAATCTGAGAAGACTCCCAGAAGACGGCGAAGGGAACAGAAATACAAATTCCACCAATTCATCACCGGGTCGTTGGTGGACGGACTTGAACATGGTGGATGAGAAAGAGCTGAAGGGTAAATGTACCAAATATTACCAACAATCACTGCCGTAGCTCACCTCAAGCCCAAGTACAAACGTGTGGCTCCGGATGGACTCGTGGACGTTAAGAGGTTCCAGAAAGAGCGAAAGAAGAACGGGAAAGCTGGTTCTTTGGTCGGCCCCGGGAGTTGCAAGGAAGCTCATTTCCGTGCTGTGTGCGCACACAACCCGCGAAACCGATGTAAAAATATGTAAATTGAATTATATGTTAATTTATGTGTTGTACAACGGTGTGGAGCGACGTGGTACGTTAAAGGGCATGTGTGAGCAGAGTTCGCCTGGGGTCTGTAAGGGGGCAAGAAAACATTCCTGTGGGTGGACTTGGTAGCAGTGATTGACCGTAGGTGGGAACAGCAGAAAATAGTAGCCGAATGTGTTGTTGTTGTTTGGGCTGTTTGGGGTTGTATGGGGGGCAGTGAATGAAGAATGAGCTTGCTTGTAGCATTTGACGAAACGTCAACTCGAGCGGCGACTTCTCATTCGTACGACGACAGAAAGTTCGGTTATATTGTTGTCAACACTTATTGTGTGAAATGGGTGTACGCAACTCGCCCAATTGTTAAGAGTAGCAGATGAAAAGACAAAAAGAGTTTTATAGCTTACAAATAATAGATAATTAGTACCAATTTACTTCGTCTGTCATATGTCAAAACTAGTTTCCTTCAAATGCCTAGCTCTCCCGAGTCATCCTTTGTTCATTAGGCACGTGCTGGAAACATGGGGCGACATTTTAGCGGCCATTAAGCAGCCGTTCGTGAGGCCGACATATTGAAAGAAGTTTTAATATTCATCTGCGCTTCTCATCCTGCTGCGATCGCGATCTAATCTTGGGCCATTCAGAAATGGATCTTAGAATAAATTTGCAAAATTCTATCATTTTCTAGCCAAAAAGAGCAATCGTCACCAAGCCGTGGACCGCGACAGAACGACTTCCTGTTGGCACAGCTAACAAATGGCATCCATCAGTCAGATACAAATCGTTGCTATAAATTAGCGAGAAACTGTGTTCGTCTGCTGTTCATTCTCTACTTAAAAAGAGCAAAATCCACATCGCAATCAAGAAAGCGATGGCGATGGTTTGTTTTTGGTAGAAAGTCATCACCTTCGACGATCGCGACGCATTCAGCTTATCGTCGATCGCGAAGCGACATTTATCATATTTTTAATTAACATCTGTAATGATTGTTGATCGCTTTCCGACCGTGCGTCCAACCGCCTTTTTCCATGTCGCCCATAAATGTAAGCCAGCAAGTCCGTTTCTGATCCTCAACCTCGGAAGCTCTCCCGACGGGAACAGACACACAGGCGAATCTGGCTGGTGAAGATGATCGCGCTATCGTGTATGGTGCGGTACAGTATCGCAAAAGGAAAGGACTCGCGATACTGTCGCTCGAGCGCGCTTTCCTTCCCGAGACCCAGCCAGCCAGTCGCGGTGTGGCACGGGTCCCTTATTTGGGATCATTAAGTGGCCTGTTTTTAATTGCTCCACGGAGAGTAGTTTCGCCACCAATACGCCCGAGTGGCGTGCGGGGAGTCGTAAAAGTGCAATACCAATTAAATGCGCCTTGAAACTTGATCCCGTTTGTTGCGTCCGTCCGTTCGTTCGTTGAAATCGTCCCCGGCAAAGCGATGATTGTCGCCATTTGCTTTTGTGACGGAATCCCGTAACGGCGACCGGGCGAGATCACAGTGTGTGCCAGTGTGGTGATGATCGTACCTCAACGTCTGTCGTCTCGCGATGGTGTTTTGGGTCCGAAAAATGTTACCACTCAATTATCAAATTTACGCGCACAAAACGAGACAAATGACACAAATCGTTCGGTCAGGGGGAAAAATAGGGATCGTGGACACAGCGGCACTCACTCTCACACACGCAGCCCGGTGGAAGATTAACGTAAACCGGAGCAGCGAACTCCTGCCGGTCCTGTGGTCCTGTGGTCGTGAAATTCCCCCCGACCGAGCATATTTGACTAAGGTTGACAAATTTGACAAATATTTTAACAATAACAATTTTTGGTTGGAATCAATAATAAAGGATCGTTCGTTCTCGTTCGTGCGGCGCCGAGGATTTGTGTGGGAAAGAGTGAGAGAAGCGAGCAGTGTTATGAGAGAGAAAGAGCAAAGCGTCTCTCACGTTACAGATTGTTGGTTAGTGCTAGTTTACACGTAGCACACAGAGGAATAATGGAGCAAAAATTAAAGAATTGTACTTTAAAGTTTTTATAAATATTTGCGAAGCTATTACACTATTTTTCCCGATGAGCCTAAAAATAGGACATTCAGCTGTGAACAGACGATAAAGATGTCCGTATACAGTTTACCAAACTTCTAACTTATTCAGCTGATTAGAAAACAGCTTGAGGTATTTATAGCACTCAAAGTTCCTATACTATTCTACTCAAACCATCAAACAAAGAATCTTAAAATTGCGCTTTAGATGGTCAAAATAGCTCTTTTCAAGAAGTTGTAAAATTCTTCACCTTCTCGAAGTCATTCCATCCATTCGGTAAGGCTCACTGAAAATCGTTCCAGCTCCGTGTAAACCACCAAAGAAATTAATACAAAATCCTGACTACAAGCGCAACAAAGATAGCACTCACGAGAGAACAGGATGGCACTCCATTTCACCCTTGAAGCCACTCCTACTCGACACGTCGCGTTAGGGCGTGTCCCAATCACAGCATACTTTTCCACGGCAAGCCAAGCATAAACGAAACATGAGTTCGGCAGCAAAGCGAGATATACCGTACGGTCGTACCCTCCTGTCGCGGACGGATCGGAACCCTGGTTGCAGCTCGGTGCGAACATCGCTACTCAGAATGCTGCCAACGTTCGTGCTCGCAATAGGTGTCCGCACAGCGAAGCCGCGTGAGTCGTGAGATCATCCCGGGAGTCCCCGTAGCCGTGCGTGTGTGTGCGAGATCAAGCGTGATCTTCGACGGTTTTCGAAGCTGCATCATCATCATCATCGTTGTTCTCGTACTATTACACACTTTGTTGTTTTCGAGGGTTATCACTGCGTGTGGGCGCGCGTGGTGCGTCAGGAAGTGTTTGTTTGTCGGGGTCGGTGATCGAAGTGTATCGCAGTGAACATAGGTGACAAGTGTACGGATGTGTGTGTGTTGTTGTGTGCAGAGTTCGTCCTTGTTGTGTGGTGCGTTGTTGTGTCCTCGGTACGTCCGAAGATCTCGCGTCGGAAGTTTCGGAGTGTTTGAAACTGTGTCCGAATTGTTTGGAGAATATTGAAGATTGAATAATTTAAATCAGCGTGCACATTGAACCAACTCCTGTACGAAGTGTGTGTTTGCATACGTGTAGTTGAAGAATCAATTGCGAAGTTTTTTTACCGTACACAAGTGAAGACAAAATGAAACAGTGCTTGTTGTTTGTGTTCCTTCAGGTGAACCAACGAAACGTCACAGAAGTCGTGTTATTGTGAAAAACAGTGGAGGAAAACCCTACCTTAGGTAACTTTTTTCGCTCGTCTAGTGTCCAGATAAACAGTCCTGCCAAAATGATGATGAACGCGTTCATGGACAGCGGGTCGTCCGCGGCACATCATTCGCATCTGGCCACGTTCGGTATCAAAGATGTCGCCGGATCATCTGGAGCAGAGCAGTGAAATCGAATCCACGGCTAGTTCGGCGGCTAGTGCAAGTCTGGCTGCGGCTGCAGCTGCCGCCGCGGCCAGTATGCTTCCTCCGGGTGCTACCGGTTCTGGAGCGTCCGGAACGGGCGTAGGCACATCCGGGTCCGCGAATGCCAATGCCTCCGATGCAATGTTTTACCATCACCATCCCCATCATCACCATCACCACCAGAGCAGCCCATCGAATGGGGCTGGTGGGGGGAGTGGTGGCGGAGGTTCTGCCTACAACTCCCACCACCTTTCACCACCCTCCCACATGTCCACCCATGCGATGGCACCGTACCATTCGCGGGACTTCCTATCCCTCAAGCGTGACAACGATTACTTCAGCTCGGCGGCTGTGGCCTCGAGTGCTGCGGCGGCCTCAAGTGCGGCCGCAGATCCTTCATCTCTGTTTGCTGCTGCCCACGAAAGCCCGCTGAACCATCATTCGGCAGCGGCAGCAGCAGCCATCGGACATCATCCGTTTCCATGCCGGGGCACATTCGATGCGAGCGATGGCCGCTGCTGGGCTAGCGTCAGCGAGTGACTACACCCATCCATATGCCCATCATGCACACCATGCGCATCACCAGAGCAACTATGCCTCGGCCATGCACCACCATCATCAGCACCATCCGCTCGCCAACCTGCCCGTGAATCCCGGCACGTCCGGAGCATTCTTCCGCTACATGCGCCATCCGCCGGCCATTAAGCAGGAGATGCAGTGTCTTTGGGTAGAGCCGGAGCTGCCACCGCACCATCATCACCACCACCATCTTGGACTTGGTCTGACCGCTCTGGCCGCCAGCATTGGGGGGGCCGGATCGGACGGCGGTAGTCGCAAAACGTGCAACAAGATCTTCAGCTCGATGCAGGAGATCGTGACGCATCTGACGGTGGACCACGTCGGCGGGCCCGAATGTACGACGCACGCCTGCTTCTGGCTCGGTTGCACGCGCAACGGTCGGCCGTTCAAGGCGAAGTACAAGCTGGTCAATCACATCCGGGTGCACACGGGCGAAAAGCCGTTCCCGTGTCCATTTCCGGCCTGCGGGAAAGTGTTTGCCCGTTCGGAGAACCTGAAAATCCACAAACGAACGCATACCGGTAAGTGGCCAACAGCAAAGTTCTTACTCTCCAGGAGGGCTCTCTGGCGAGTTGAATATACTTCCAAGAATTCTATCCTTTCTGCAATAATACTTCGGAGGAGGAAACCAACACCGAGTCCTTCTACCGACGGACTTGCCGACGAACGACAGCAAAAAAGACGAGAACGAGCCTTTGTTTTGGACGATTCCTCGCAATATGTGAGAACCGTTTTTTGCGGGCACTCCACCGGGAGGTCCTGTTAAGGGTTCACCAAGATTCCCTGGTCCCTGCACATTATACCTTCGGCGTTGTGATTGTTTTGAGCCAGCGCGTCCTGAGCGTCTTGTTTGGGAGGTTTGGCCACATCAAAATAGTAATTATATTGTCCCCCGGATTCTTTTACTTCAATTGCTCATTTGGAAGCGTGCCCGTGAGGTCTTGTGGAGCGAAGTGGCAAAAACAAACGGTTAATGTTAGTACGGTGATTAATGAGAGCGTATGGAACACCTGAAGCAAAAGAGAAGGCTTAAGTGGTTGTGGTTTGAAGTGGAAGTGTGCCGTTCAATTAATGACTGGAAGAAGGCAATCATTTTCCTTCTGGCCAAGAAAAGCTGTTGGAGTTCTTGTTTTAGGGAAAGAGAGGAAAAAAGAGGTTGTCAACAAGTGGCTCTTTAAATGGCTCTATTTGAGTAGGATTTGTTCATAAATTAAGCGTAAATCAGTCGAGCAGGGTTTTGTTTACCTTACGGAGCATAATTTATAATAAAGCAGTTAAGGAAGTTGGACGTTAATTTTCACGCCATTATTTATGAAATTCGTTGCACAGATCGCCTACTTGCCAGTGAGGAACGCAAGGAAAACAAATTTAATTAAACGGGTATTGAAATTTTCAATGGGATTAGTTGTGAAACGGATCAATCGGCTCAAATCGGTTCCGTTCCGTTCGTGCTCGAGCACGCATTCGTGTAGGGTTTTTTAGTCGATCCTCGGCCCGCAATTTAGAGATTGATCTTAATTAATTTTTAAACGCTACGCAACAACTCCGCTTTGGTGCGATTTGTTTTGGATGTTTGTCCGATTAGCTCCGATTTTTTCTTTTTCTTTCGAGTTCCACGGATTCCTCTTTGGAGCGGGTCGAGTAAACAATCTGGAGGCAGGCATCCGGGAACGAGCAAACTAGAGAATCTCCTTCCGAGGTGTGTGTGTGTGTGTGTGTGTGTGTGTGTGTGTGAGTGCGTGTGTCGATTACCATCAGATCAGAGGGCAAAGAATGATGAGAATTCCATTCTCTGCTTCTTCCTCCTGGTTTTCCCGTCGTTTGCCCAAGACCCGTTCAGCGGAGCCAACAAAAAAGGAGTAATTAATCTCCATTTTCGAACGTTCATCAACGGCCGACGAGAAAGATGAGGCCCTCGGGCGTGCGCCGCGGCGTTTCAAATTGATTTCGTTCGTCCATCATTTCACACCTCCACGGTTGTTTTCGGTGTTGTGCGGCTGAATCGCACACTTTGGCCCCGTCTGGCTGGCCGTTGTTTATGAAGATGTGTGTGGTTTGGTGGCCGTGTTGCCAGCTGGCATGTAAATATGGACAGGTCTTCATCGTTTGCTCTCTCGCACGTAGCTCATTACCAATCGACATTTGCACTTCGTCTGAGGTCGGTTAAGAGTTAAACAGAGAGCTCCATGACCTTTTCAAATGATGCATCTGACCTCCGGAACAAAACTCACACACCACAAACGGGAAAGAGCTTTAATTGTGGGATAAATGATTACGAATAGCTGAGGACATTAGGTGGTGCTTAGAAATCGATTTCAATAAACGAACTACTCCATACACACACACACCAGCAATACACATTGGCCTGGATAAATGGGATCTCGCGTTTTTTATCAACTTCAATGTTTAGAATCTGTGGTTCCGTAGAGGAGGAATATTGATTTTTCCATCACACTGAAGGAGATTATTTCAGTACGCACAAAACACAAAACCACAAAGCACAACAACACCGGGCAGCTGTGTGAGTGTGGCCTTTGCTATGCCACGGAGAAAGGACATTCCAGACACACACACACACATACAGCCACAATAACCGGTCATCAGTGGCGACAAAAGCAGGAGGCAAGCAATTGTTGAGCCACCCAAACTGGTACGACTGGCCGACTGGGCTGGGAAACTCTGGGATGGGGAAAGTAAAATGGTTTTCCCTTCGGCATCGGTGCACGGGAACGAGGACGGGGTCGAATAGGTTGATCCCACAGTGATCCCACACTCGTCCCCCTGGTAAACCCTTGTGCCCTGGCTGGGTGGGTTTGTTGGTGTTGGTGTGCATGATATTAGGGCTTCCGTTGTCCTGCTGTCATCGGCATACGGCCGTCGCTGGCATAGTATATAGTAGTACGATTACGATTACGGGCTAAACTCTCGGGGACCCGAGGCCATCGTATCCTTTGCCACGGGAGGATTGAGATCATGGGAGTTGTGAACCTGCCCTCTCTTTCTCTCTCTCGCTCTCGCTCCCCATGTCTCTGCATCGTTTCCTTGGAATCTCTGGACACAAACAACCAGGACCAGGCGCCCGCAGTGCTCGGATTCAACCATTATGGAGGTTCAGCCATGAACAAACAATTAAATCGAAGTCATAACACAGTTATTTTAAATTGACCGACACAAGCGGGTGTTTTCCAGCAACTTGTGTCCTTGTCGTGTCCGCGGTAGGGCATTTATTGGTTGTTGTGGACACTGTTGACTGGGTGGTGTACATCCGTGCATCCGAGTGGAGCTCGAGTGGAAAGTGAAAACTCCACGCGTAAGTCCAACAATATGTTGGTTTTTATGTGCTTGTTTTATCTTCATTGCACACGATCTTTTTTTTATTGGCTTTTCTTTGCCGTCCACAGCCACAAACGACCGAGATGCAGTTTGTTGCGTGCAGTGAGTGGATTGTGGTTGACCAGAAAGAAAAACAACAACGTTGTGTCCTGGCTATCAGTTGCAGCCGCTTTGTTTGACACTTTCATAAACGGTATTGCGATCGTTCCGTGTCTTCATCAAACAGGCGTTAGTCGTCAGGATCAACCTCAAATGAACTACTGTCGGCGAGCGTCGAGAATGACAATCTCCACACGTTCCATTCAGAGTTTGAAGCAATTTTTTTTGGGCTATTTAAATTGATCCTTGAGGATGAGAGTCTTGACTATCCGCCATCTTGAAAGACTTTTTTTCTCACGCTTCTCTACTCGTACTGAAAGGGAAAACCTTTACCTGTTTAGCTCCCCAAAACCCACCTGCAGTCACAAGAAAGATTGAATGTCGTCGCTACTTGTATTGGACGCTGGTGGACACGGGATAGGCTCGTTTGTCCAAGGTTAGGACAATGTGTGTACCGGGGCAACGTCTTAATTTACCAATCGTCTGAGAATGAAATTGGGTGTCTACTTTTCATTCACTGTGGGTACTGGTGCGCGATCGTGTTTTTTGCCCCCTTTCTTCTGGCTGTCTTAGCAGGGGTCCTTAGGTCCGCTGATCCCTGGCCGGCTGCATGATTGGAGTGGATAAAATTGCAGCTTCTCCGTTTCTGCAAGTCTCTGGGCGCTCCATCGCGTCCAAAGAAGGGCTCAAGATGTAAAGTTCTCACCGAAGAAGCGTTTCCTTCTCGTGTGAGACTCGAAACTTTGTGTACGTCTAATTTCGGCTCGATTCGAAACGTATAATTTTGAGTGTTCATTTTCACAGCATGAGCTCCCCAGGGCTTGTTCGATCCTTCGGTGGTAGTAGCTGTGTTGTGGATGTGTTTTTGGGCCTATTCGTTTCGGGGTGGACCTGAGCAGCAAAATAAATAAAGAAGTTTTGGAGCCCTCCCGTCTGTCCGGAGGGCTAAACGCAAACGGTTGAAGGTTTTCATTTTGCGGTTAACAATATATGGGGAGCAAACAACAACTGAAACAGCCAAAAAAGTCGGAAGTCGGAATGGCAATTCTTGCGCATTCGGTGTATAATTTACCCGCCCACTTGAGAACGCCCTTTTTTCGCGCGCGCTCCTACCGTGATCCAAGTCCGAGTCCTTGAAGAAAATTGATTATCTTCCTGTTTCCTTGGCATCAAGTTTGGAGGCTTCTGGGCCTCTTTCAACACACGCCTAATAACCCACACATACACGGAGCGTGCTCCCGACAAATGAGCCGTTAAAACAAAGCATAATTGCTTTCCACGGGACCTCAGCAGAGGACGGACGGACATCTGGTAGCTGGAACAGAGAGAGTGAAGATCAAATTACGACCTAAGGAGATACGAGCTAGAGAGTGGCTAGTAATCGGCTACCTCGCTTGTTCGCTTGGTTCGAGACCCAGGGATCGTCCGAGGGTGGTTTCGGTTTTCCTTTCCAACACCTCCGCCATGTTGACATTGATTTTATCGATCCGCCGTCAAAGCAAAGGGATCTTTGGGGTCTTCCGTGATGGGTTGAGAGTATCGTGTCGCATGTCTCGCACTGTCTCGCTCCGTTGAAATGTTGTCAAACACGAGCTTAAGTGACCACTTGAGATAAGATATCGAGCGAGGGTTAGTGAGGTCCTTATTCCGGTCGAAGATTCTTCACGGGTAGCACATCTGGAGCACAGTAAGGGACATCTTTCAATTCCCTTTCGATCGTGTTAGAAAACTTTAAAATCGATCCCTTCTACAGGGAACTTCATCTCTCTCTCTCTCTCTCTCTCTCTCTCTCTCTCTCTCTTGCTTGGAGGACCTTGTGTCATTTATTTTCCGTCAACATTCCGCCGCAAATCAAAACAAACCAATTTACGCGACAACAAAAGGTTCTCCTTCCTCATCGATTCTGCGCTCATTTATGTGTGGATTCCGGTTGGTTTGTCGGTGGGAAGGATCCATTGGGATGGCGATTCGTTCCTCGATTCGATTCCGATTCGTTTCACGTCAAACAATGTAATGCGCACTTCGGGAAATGGTGCCGGCAATGGGCGAACAATGGCACGAAAAGACACACCGAAGGAGTGTTGGCGGAACTGACACATAATTTATCGATTCTTTTGGGTGCCGTTTTTCCACCCAGCCAGCCAGAGTCAAGAGGACCCCGAAGCTCGGTCTGTCTTCGGGGTTCTGAGTCGAGTGTTTTTTGTTCGATTTTTTATTTTCTATTATTTCTTCGTTCTTTCCACTGGCCGCGCCGAGTGCCATTAAAAATCTATCATCAACATTAATATCAAAATAATAAATAGCGCGGCTGGTAGGGAAGCAGCAAAGGCCGTGGTGGATGTCTCCAAGTTCCGCTTACAGTGAGGCGAACAGGAATATCAATAAGGGAGAAAAGTGCTTAACGGGTCCGCATTCAGTGCTTCTTCAAGCGGCCATTTCCTTATCATGATTTCTTTAACGACTCAAGAAAAAAACACACATTCTCTTGCTGTAGGAAAGTGAAAAGAGGCAGCGAACCTAACCAGGGCCTTTTTGCTGGTGGGTTTTGCTCGAGCGTGTCAAAGTTTTTCCTTCCTGCGAATTCGCTTTCCCAACTCACTGTGATGACGGAAAAGAAAAACCTTTGACCATCTCCCATTTTTCGGGGTGGCCATTTTTTTATTTTCCTCTCCTTCCTTCCACTCTCCCTCCCTTGCATTCTACCCCACGTTATCTATCGACGATCCCCCTAGATCGACGTGGGTCGATTGGTTGGGTTTTTAGGGAAAGACTTTGTGTTCCATTTTTTTCCTTCTTTTCCCCTCGTGTTTTGCGACCAACGACGACGACAACGACTACGACGTCAGCACAAGATTTCTTTACCATATCCGTTTGTTTGGTTGGGGACGCCGTCCGACAGGCACAAGGAAAACTGACAAAAACACACGGTTCTAGGATGAAAAATGACCACGGCCGAACCTCCACTTCTTCGACACTGTTTCTCTCGCCGTTTCTTTGGTACCAAACACCACGACCATGTGGCCATTTCCCGTGGGCGTGCGAACTGTATGGGTGTGTGTGTGTTTTCGTTTCGGTTTTTTTGCTTCGCAGAGGGAGTGGTACGATCGATGTCGCCAATGTCGCCGGGAAAATCCTCACCCGACGAACTCCCCTCTGACACAGGCTTAAAGAATGACTAAAGACGACGGTCGGGATTTTTCTTTCAATCTCCGGTGTGCGGTTCCTTCGATTCACTTGCTTTTTGTGTGGCAATCAAACGACTCTTTAAACAGTGTTTAAATAGCAACAGGAGCTGTTCGTAAACCGCTTCGAAAATTCTTTAGGGACATTAAGATATTCCAAGGTTTAAATCCTTGGAGAGATGATCTACCGAAAAGTGATTAACAAATCAAATTTCTTGCTTGCTATAAATTTGAGCACTAAAGAAGACATCAAACCCTTGAAGACTCCGATCACCAAATTGGAAGGTCGTGTCATTTGGCCTGTCGAACGTAATTGTATCTTTCCAATGACCCACAATAAAGTCTGAGGACCCTTGAGCAACTTCTGCTCAAACATCTTACGGAACATGGTGATTACTATCTTCCATGCACAACGGCCATATACAACGTTGTAGTTGGTTGTGATGCTTGCACGGGCCAGGTTGTTTCGTTGTCGAACTTAACAAGCTCAAGCCCTCATACCTCCATGTGTCAGCAACAGTTAGCGAACGGTGCTCAACGGCAGCTACACAGCGCGCCTGCCCATGTCCCGAAAAACCAATCCGCGTGGCCCGTGGACGTCGTCGTCATCCCCCGACCTATGGGTAGTTTGATTAGATAGAAAATTATCCACCATGGTCTGGTGCGAGTGCGCCCAGGTTTAGGTGGGAACCTGGGTGGAACAAATTTATTTCCCCTCCGTGTGCTTGGCTCATTTTATGATTATTTCCCTCGGTCTCAGCATCGAAGAAGAGGTGGGCTTGATATGCTCCTACACCATAGTCATCATCATCATCATCAACAACATCACAGTCGTCGTTTGTGTTGTTTGTGTTCGACGTCACTGTTGTTAGATCGGTGGGTGTCTGTGTGTGTGTATGCGCATTTGTTCGTGGTAACTGTCATAAACATCAGAGCATCGAATCGATTTCGAATTGTGTGAAGCCAAAGGGGAGAACGAGGCGTTCCAAGAGCCTGGAACGATGGAGTAAAACTTATTTCAATCCCCGGTGCTCATTTATATAAAAACGCAACGCCAAGATGTATGGCGTCCACGGCCCAGAGGCGCTTCTAATGCGGTGCCTCTCCTATCTTGGCAACGATCGAAGGAGGTCTAGGGAAGAAACAAACGCACGTCTCGTGTACATCAAGATATGACAGTTCGGAGGATGTTTTTGTTGTTGTTTCTTTGACAAGGGTGTGTGTGTGTGTGTGTGTGTGTAGAGGGTGGAATCGGTGGTGCGTTCGGCGCCAAGTAGAGCACGGAAGCGAAAAAATATAAACCTCGACTCTCACTTGGAAAAGCCAGAACGGTGGTTCTCCAAAACCAAAACCCTGGGCAGAGGAAGGCCCAAGAGGCACGGGAAGAAAATCACGCACATCAAAAACAGTCAAGCTGAAGCAATGCGAAGATGAGGAAAAAGAAAGCCGACCGACACAAAAATTGACTTCTTAGGTAATTTCAATTTGAAGTTACCTTTCCTTTTCCCTTTGCTTTGTCTCTTCCTACGAAGCCGAGTCGCATATCTGACAGGCCTCTGGTAGCAAAGCCTCCGCAATCCATCTTGCCATTCTACGATCGGATGAGGCTGATAACCGAGGTCTAGCCAATTTTTGCACATAAATCTTGTAAGCACATAATGTTATCTTAATTTTGCAATATGCTCGCTCCGATCTCCGATAGCAATCTTGAGCGTTTTATGGTTGAGAAGGCATCATGCAATTTCGAAAAATTGGGATCTATCCACGGACGAAGAATGCATAGTTTTCACGCTAATCCTGGTGTTTGATTTGTTGGTCTATGCGTTTTTGAAAGCAGCACAACCGAGAACCACAATTTTCGCACTCCCGAAAGAATAGAGAGGCCCGACTTTTTTGAAGGAGTTCCGAGTTGCCGGAGTCCAGCGGTCTGCTTAAGAGAACACATTCTCTTCTTAAGTTTGGTTTTAAGAGGGCGTATCGAGGATCAGCAAAGGGATCAGGAGTGTGTTGAAGGATAAGAACAGGCATTCAATAACTAATCAAGCCAAGGCCGACACAAAACTTGTAGAGCAAACGGTGTTTCCACAAAAGTTCATCGTACGGGCAAGGATATTTTGGGATGGAAAGGGCACCGGCAGGTCGAAGGATTAAGCGGTGTTAGAAGCGGTGTTGTTTTCTGGAAGCTCATACACTGGTACGGATCCTTTTCCATTCTGCACTGTATTGGCCAAGCGCCTCGCCGTTCCTCACCCTGTTCTTCGTCTCCCAATCTCCGGCAGAAAGTCTTTGTTTGCGTTTGTGAAGAAAAAGTTTGTTTGTTGTTCCACCCACCGGAGTTCTCCGGTTCTCGGGTCGTGCTAGGAAGAGAGAGAGACAACTTTTGCAGGAATAAATAAACATACATGTTGGAGAATCCTGGTTTCTCGTGTGCCAGGTATGTTCGTAGCGAAAGGTGTACTGTGAACGCTCGAGTTGTCGTCGCATACACACGGGTCCCTTGTCACACGGCCATCATGGATTATGAGCCATCTCGAGTCCTTGTCGAGTGTGTGTTTGAATGCTTTTTAAGGGCAACATTGTTTCCCCGGCTCTCGAGCTATCCGAGAGGAAAGTGAGTAAAGCTACTTAGAAACTGGATTAGATCACTCGACGAGGATGCAGCCTTGCAGGAACGGGAGGATTAGCCGGGAGGACATTGTGTAAGGTGTCGTTCGGGCAAGTTGTTGAAAAGCGTGTGAAATGGATCGATTAGAAGCGACTGCCAGGAAGGTTGACACGTTTTTTGTTATTGGTGTACCAGATTTTGGACAAGATTTTTGAACAGCTTATGATGAGCTTATGATGAAGTTGGATCTCGATAACGATGTCTTAAGATGTTAACTTGAGATAGGAGAGAGTTGCACATTGATTGAGCGATTGATAGAAACGCTTAATTATGTGTGCAACTGACAGTTGGCATTAGCGGTGCGCCTGAAGGTAGGCTAGGCCTCCAAAACAAAGCGTATTTAATGATTGTTTTGACATTTTGCATTTATTGCTCAGCCATATTTAATCGTCATACGCATCGATTCCTTCCCGAGAATGACAAATGATGTCTGTATAGAAGAAAAGGTTCTAATCGAATGCACTCTTCTCGTAAAACGAAGCATTAAAAAATGGAACTGTCTATCCGCTTTTCGAGTTTAAGTAAGGGGTGTGTCACCCATACAAGATGGCGGCATCGGCAAACGAACCGGGGGATTTCAAAAAATACGAACAGATGATCGAATTGTTATTAAAAAATAAATCCTTCACAGGTTACCCCCTTTTCGGCCGAGCTGTCATCGGTCCTGACTTCAGGTTCTGTGCCAGGCTTCGGAGGACTTTATTTTATCCAACTCGGTGGCAACCATTTGCTAGCGTTTTTTAAAGGGTGCCAGCCACGGTTGTTGCGTTTGTTGAGCAGCTTATAAACCCGTTTCGGAACCCTGGCATACTGTCGATGATGATGATGCTGGTGCCGGTACACTGGCTGATGACACTTATCATCGTCATTACGTTTCACGCTTCATAACCGGCCTAATCATGATGATCTTTCACGTTGCTGGCTGCCGGTCGGCCGTGCAATCCCTCCCCTAAATTTTTGATCCCGATGCCATCCGGATCCCTTGTCTGTTTGGGTAGGTCTGGCATCGACTGGCCTCAGCGCATTCTAGTCCCGTGTTCTTTTCCGATTCGTCCTTTCCGAGAGGGGTTTCGCGCTTTGCTGCACATCAAAAGCGTAGAGCGGGACACCTCTTTCGGGGGTTGGGAGAAGCATCTTCATCCCTTGTTGCATCATTCGTTTGTCATTGTAGCGATCGCTTTCTCTTTTTATCGTGCGCGCGCGTCTGGCACTGTCGTTTTGCTAACGATGTGCTAAGCTAATAGCAAATATATTATCCAATATTTTATGTAGCTTGGTTGGGTGTTTTTTCCTCTCTCTTCGACCTGCCTGGTTCTAGTCGCGCATTCCATATTGGATTTCCAGGGTCCGGGAAATGGAAACGTAAAGCCTTCGCGTGATAATAAATGAGGCACAACAGACCGGTGCACAGAGAGAGAGCGAATGGGAGAGAGGATAGAATCTTTTAGCACACCATATTTTAACAATCGAACCGTTTTCTGTATCCAATATTCCACCGAAACGAGAACCTTCGAAGCTTTTAATTGTTCACTTCAGTTCAGGCAGGGCCTCTAGCCGCCTCTTTTCTTTTGGTTAATATTTCGCCACGGTTTCGGTTTTCGGTGCACTAAATCATCTCCCGGAAAGCTTGTTCGATTGGGGAGGGACACAAGAAGGCTAGAATTTCCATAATAATGCGATAAATTATCAAATGAAACCCCAATCTTCTTCCTCCTCTCGTGTTCGTGATGGGGAGCATAGGCTTTGCAAAAGATCCGTGGGTTTTCTTTTTCGCCTTTTTTTTTTCCCCCGCGGTTCTGTTCCGTTCTGTGGTGATGGGAAAAGATTTCTCCAAATTTCATTACCACGCCATAAATTAGGCGTGTATAAAAATGGGAGCAAAATCGAAGCGTCCGTGTGTGTGTGTGTGTGTGTGTGTGTACTCTGACTCACACCGTATAGGAAGAGGTAGCCAGCAAAGGCTAACGATGTGAAGTATGAGAAAACAAGTAAACCGTCGCCACAATATTGCCCCAGTGTGTCAAATCCCTTTGAGCTGCTTTCCAATTCGGGGGGCCCTTAAGGAAGCCTTTTTTTACAGACTCCTTTTATCCTCCCCCCACTCCCCCCCCTCCTTCCAAAGAAGCAACAGAAAAAGTAATCAGAAAAAAGGGTACATCGAAAAAGTTGGGCCCAGGAAGAGGTTCGAAGCAACAGCATGACAACACCGTGGATATACACCGCGCGGAAAAGAACCAGAACGAGAGATGGAAAGAATTATGTTTGTTTTATGTAAATGTAAAGATTCGCCAGTGGGGTGATGAAGGAGGGGGGGGGGCGGCGGGGAGGGCATCCCAAGCAGGTGAAAGAGCCCCGCGGGGGTAACTTGTTAAAATGACATTTCAATACGCATTACTTTTCTCGACCTTTTTGCTCGACGAAACGACCGAGCGCCCGGTGAAAAATGTGCGTTTATAGTGAGAGCGCCAGTGTGGTGAGATGAGATGGTCGCACGGTGAGATGGTGTTAAATCCCATCGCCGCCATTGAGATGAGCGATTAGCGTGTGAAAGAGAGAGAGGGAGCGAGCGAGAGTGCGATCGAAATGCGAAGAGGTGTGATGATGATTGGAGAATAATGGAGCTGCAGATGGCCCCCAGAGACACACGCGGGCGCACGACATCTCAATACGGAAAACAAAGCAGCCTCCCACTCTGCCCACCCTCCACACACACACATCTGCGAGCGCGAAAAAGGCAAGTCTGTGTTAGTTGGTTTGATGGTTGTTCTCTCGCTTTCTCAAGTCTCCCGACATCCATTACACGTGGTGAGAAGAAGTGTGTTCAAACAAGGTGCATACGACGAGGTGAGTTAATCACCGTGCCGAGGGCGATTTATGAACCGTGATGGTGTGCTTGTTTAATGTTTACTCTGATTCCAAACGACTCTCGCTCTCTCTCTCTCTCTGTGCGAGCCTCCGGTGGGTACTCGTAACAGTTCCGAAACCTCTTCTGGCCCGAGTTAAACACTTTTCCAGACGAGCTTTTCTCGGCCAACGCAACGAGTCTGCTGTCCCCGAGTGCATTTTGTTGCAAACGAGCTTGCACCGAGCTCGGTATAGCGATAATAAAATAAATGATTTACTTTTACGATGTAATTTGATACCGATGAAAGAGCAGGGAACGGGATCGATTGGTCGGTTAGAAGGCGAAAACAAGTCTGGCTCGTTCACAGCCCCATCCCCACAATTAACTGCTATTGGTTTTAGTGCTCTTGGCCGTGGCCAATTAAAGTGCACCGGGAACGGTTCCACGGTGTGGAGTTCATTGGTCAGCGGCTCGATTCCTGCCGCCATGTTGGTGAAATTGGATTTAATTGAATGATTTGAACGATGTCCGTTTGATGGTGTTTATTTTATCTTTTATTGGTAAAGGGATTCCTCTATTCCTGGCAACGATCCTGCACCCCAATAACGATGCATTGTCATTGGTGGCTGGTTTCATGCAGGATCTTCGGTTATGACGTTCACTCTATGCTCAGCAAATCTTCAAGAACGAGAAAACAATGTCCACTTTGACGGACATAAAAAAGGCGATGCAGTTTTGTGTGTCTGTGTGCGTCTCATTCACCACAGGACATTGTCTTACGGGCAATGAACTTTCAATTCTCCTCCCCGCTCCCCATCACCCCTCCTTTACCGAGTCTTTTGTTCGCCAGCATATCGCGTGTCAGTATCGTGTCCTGGAAATGACAAACTTTGGTTTCACTCCGTACCGGTCGCTCCTGACACAAGTAGGTTAAGCTGGGCAGAACTAACCCGTAGAAATATATGGTGCTACTGGACCAGAGTCCGGGTGTGTCATTTACGGAGGTCAATCTTGTTCAAACTCCAAGCTGCCAAACACTAATCCGAGACCTGAAACTTCGAGACGAGTTCCTAACTTGGGACAAGCGCGAGCGGCCGTGAATGGCGCCGTGGAAACGAGGAAAAAGTAAGTTTCAAATATTCTGACAACATAACACATTTTGGACGATACGATAAAAAGGGGAATGAAGCAAGTAAAAGAGCGAAGGCCACAATTTCTTATGCCACCACCTTATGCCAGAGTCCATATCGAGTCTAAAAAGGAAGGCAATCAATGCGATCGCCACCACCATCACCGACATCACTTGCCGTGGAAGGGTTGCTTGGAGGTTGTTTTTTTTTCTTCTGGTCTGTGGAGTCTGCGTCCCTCGACTGTACCGGCTTTGAATTCCACGGCCACAGTTTGCTGCTCTGCCAGTGGTGAGGTTGGATCTCACGATTTGCTGATCGTTTTGACAGTTGAGTTATCTTGTTATTCTCCGCCGTTCGCAGCCTTGTCCGTCCTGTGTGTACTGTCGCTCTGTACGCGGGGCTCGATGGAGACGGCGATGGGTCGGTCATTCCGTGCGAACAAATTTTCCAACGCTTCTATTGTTTCAATTTTCGACACGTTCCAGCGCTATCTCGGCCCCATCCGAAAAATCCCATCTCGAGGAACGATTTTTCGCTCGCCGCCAGACTGTATGGGGAGGTATGCGTATCACGTTGAGTTGAACCGTTTTCGGGCGATTTTAATATTGTCAAAAAGTTTAATTTATGATGCGAGTAGATGTGGTGCGAGGATGCTTTCAGTCCAGGGCTGTTAGTTTTTTTTTACGGGCCAGAGTTCGAAAACGCGTACTTTGCGCGTCGCAAAACTTTTCACCATGAACTTGAATGGCGTGGGTTTCGTTGATTTGATGCTCTGTCCTGCCGGGGAATCGGTACTTCGGGAGTAGGAAGCAAATGTGGAGCGAACTAGAAACGAAGTAAGGATCCGACCACCTTCAATTAGCCGCAGGAATCGA
Source organism: Anopheles stephensi (assembly GCF_013141755.1). Lineage (NCBI taxonomy): Eukaryota > Metazoa > Arthropoda > Insecta > Diptera > Culicidae > Anopheles > Anopheles stephensi. The sequence continues at coordinate 91,211,553 of NC_050202.1, forward strand.
GTGAGGCGTAATTCGACACCCTGGGAAACTCTGCCATCCGAGACCACGAAACACCGTGGCAATCATGATCCAGCAACTACCTACCTACGAAGCTACGGGACCGGGTAAAGTGTGCCGACGAAATCGAAACTGACGTTCGCGCACAATTCAACCACCGCACTTCGGCGAGACGTCGTGGCCTGTGGAATCGATGCTTTTTCGAAGGATTTTTTCTGCCCCGGGTACAATATCGCCAATACAGGACGACGCTTGCGTGTGGCTGGAGAGAGCGAGCGAGCGAGATGTATACACGGTGAAGTTTGTTTCCTTTGTGTTTCCTACTGTTCTTTTGCTGCTATTGTGCCGGATTTTCTGTGGCCGATCCAAGGACTTTGTTGGGCGATGACGTGAAAACCACCGTGTGTAACCTCACCCTCTCGAGGGATGATCGCTCTGCAAACAAACAGACACGATCCTCATGATCCATGATCCTTGAGCTTTGCGGAGGTAGTTTTAGTGAAGAAAAATGGAATCGAATACTGTCCTGTATCACAGTGAAAAAGGACGATTTCGGAATAAGACACAACAACACAGCGGCTGAAGATCCTTTTCCGAGGAGCTGGGGTGCAAAACATCTTTGTTTCTACCTGAGCTCAGGTTCAGTGTTGCGTACAGTTGCGATTCGCCGTGACCCTCCGAAGGCCCGGTCGTTTGAAGTGTAGTTGCAACTATTCTGCTAATAACCACCGAATGTTAAATATTCTCTTCCTCGATATCATGACCTTTTGAGCCGCTCGGAGCCCTCTCCTACCATGTGCCGGTTGTGTCATCCCCTCGAGGGCTACGGCACGGTACGGCAGATCCGCTGTGTGTTCTTCCTTCCGCTTAGCGATGGGTGCGATTAAGTGTGCTGCAGGACAAAAGCAGCAGGAAATGAGGGAGATTTTTCACCTCGCCGAGGGACAATGCCGGCAGAAAAAGAGGACGCAGCGTACTGGAGTGGCTTAATACCGTGGCGAATGCACATGGAGGACAGATTTCATTGCGACCACTAAATCTCCCGAGAGGTAGACGGAGCGAGAGAGTGTGAGAACGAGCGAGACGGGCAGAATTAAACCGCCATTGTTTTCGTCAGTTCATTCATCATCCTAATCATGACTGTGGTGTCGCGTCAATACCCGGGGCACATAAACAGAAATAAATAAACAACCGGCAGTCCGAGGCAACCGGCGAGGCTGAGGTAAGCGAGACGGAAAAAGATCACTCAAGAGCAGACTTATCAAGGCGAGGACACACACACAAGGACACAAGGAGGACTACACAACAAAACGGTAGCTGTTTGTATTGGCGTCATATTTGCGCAGACAAATGAGGCTGGATGCGTATCCTTCGCCTGGCCAGAACTCTGGAAAGGGATTGTTCCTACGGTTGACAATTGTCATCTGCCGTTGGTTGGTTTTCGGTCAAATGCCAGCTCCGCTTTCGCAGAACCATTTTCGCTCTGCGGACGGACAGACTTGCAGTGCAGTTGGAGGGTTTTATAGCGCCGAGACAAGAAAAACTAGTTCCGATCGTTAGTGCGCCTTCTCGCCGATGGAAGAGCGCGTCAGACAGGAAAGTTTGCTACTAACCGTAGCGAAAAAGCTGGTCAACTGGAAGGACACGGTCGTATTGATATGGTGGCGAACAGTTCAGCATTCAGCCTAATGATACCCGGATCTGCGAGTTTCCGCACAAGGAGAATAATGGCGACTAACGACACACACACACATAAACGCCATTCTGGGTCCGGTTTTTTTTCGCACGATAGCTGAAGGACACACGCTAATGGGTGCGCAATAAACGACACAACTCGCCTCTAGATGCTGTTGGATGCTTGGTGTGTTGGTGTGGTTTTGAAGTCTTAATTATTTCATGATGCAATCACCCGGCTAAGGGTAATAACGGGTGTGAAAGAGAGCGCTCTTGCAATAAAAGCAGTGATGGCAGCAGCACTATTAATCATGTTTCGATTCCAAGTTCGATGGATAGTCGACGTGCCGCTGACGAGTGGTCGACAGTTGATGGTTGACAGAAGAAGAAAAAAAGCCTCAAAGTCCTTCAATGTTGCTGTTTGCTTTAGAGGGTCATTACGAGACCGATGTCATCTCATCGTTGCATTTGTTCGCTTAAAAAAACCACGAACCTTGTCCGGTAACTTGGGCTACGAATAGCTGAAACCTCTTTCGGAACTCCACTCGCACAACGAGACTGCTCGTGAGGGAGCTCATAAAAATCATGAAATAAATAATTTATTATCTTCCGAATAAGCGCAAGAAATGCTTATTGCTTTGTAATGGAAGCAATCGTATGCAAATGCTGGTACTTCATGCTCGCCAGCCAGCCAGCCAGCCAGCCAGTTCTTGCCGACCTGCGGACTCCATAAAAACATAATATGTTGTTGAGTATTGAGTAAACCAGCAAACGGGAAGAGTCATCCGGTCACGGAACTGCACGGTTGTGAGATAAGAAAATGAAAAACCAAAATGCATGAATGACGGTGGAACAATATGGAAGCATGCACCTACCATCATGGGACAATTTCTGTCCCGAGCTTGGGGTTGCCGATTATCGCCATCATCATCTGCGCCATGATTCGGGCATTGGAAAGGCGAACGGAAAGCTCTCTAGGAACTAGGAAACCCCAAAATGTCGATCATTGGGAAGGAATTGGTCGTAGATTCCACGACACCGATGGCCGGAGGACCCAAAGGGGACGTCGTGTCGTGTGGCACAAGTGTCTTGAGCGCAATCGATCGCTTCTGATCGGAATGTAGAGGAAAACACACACACTCACACACACACACAAACACACAGCTGTACGGGTCTGGCATTCGCGAGGGACTCGAGATGCACACGAGATTCGCTTCTAAACCCGTCTGTGCGCAAATCGCGCATTGGAGTTACGGAATAGCACGCCAGCAGACATGGGTCGCGGTTCCAGTGACAGAGAAGTGCTGTGGCGGCTGGAATGGCACGATTTTCCAATGAAAACATGCGCGAAAGAAAAACGAATTGAAACAAAGTTCGCCGAGCCGAGGAGGACGGATTGCGACGGAACGGCCGCCCGAACCTCCGAGAACCCGAAGACAATAGATCGAGATTGTTAATTTTTTTACACATACTCACTTTTCCGCCCTGTGTGCCGAACGCGAAGGGGTTACGGTAAGGTTAGTCGCTTTTGGCCCCAGCCCGAACCCAACCCCCCCGCACAGACTTCCATTCACATGTGGTTCGACGCTTTTTTTTTCTTGGTGGGGTAGAGTTATGGTTGGCCAGCTTCACGGACGGTTCGGTCTCGTCGGTGGTATATGGGATACTGTGGAGATGGGACATCCACCCTGCCTGCAAGGAAGGACAAAGGTCGTGAGTAGAGTCGTGCAATTTGATTTAAGGGAGTGTTATATATTTTTATTGATTTCACCCGATAACACCGGTGGTGATGCTGTTGCTGCTCCTGCTGCTGCACATATATGTATCGGCTCGTGGGTTTGTGGGGGATTTCCACGAATCACACTGTGAAGCATTCCCCGCACACCGGGCCCTCCAGCACACACTCACACACCTGACCCAACGCTGGCGAGACTGTGCATAAATTTCGTCCGCTATGGATATAAATTATTAGCCTTTGCAATTGTGATCTCCTTTTACGCCTGTGGACAGCTGCATCTGTGTGAGCCACATCTGCACTGCCACAGACGGTTTGCGCAGTACCCGGTTACCCGGCGAGGCCAAATTGTTATTTTCTCTTAAAAAGGAAGATACCAATTGACTGGTCACGTACGTGCGAGTGGCGATGGTTGGCAAACATATGAAGTGTGCTCACTCAATTGGAGTTTGGACCGATCGTGGTCGGAGCTCCATGCTGAACGGTAGTGTTTTATTGGAAAGCATACTTTATAAAGATCGGATGTAATTAAGATTTCTGATACAAGATACCACGCTCCACAGACGCTCGTGACGTATGATGATTCACCACGGAAATGTCAACGAAGCAGCCGCCAGGCCTTGCGGTACGAAATTTAATCATTCTGGACAGCGTTCGTCCAACAGAGCAGTGTCGAGTCTTTGGAGCTAGATGTGCTAAGCTACACACTCCTCAATTTCAGCTCCAGTCTATTTCTACCCTCGCTAAACGATTATCTTGTAAAACATCTTCCCATTCCTAATAACAAAGGCACTAATAGCATGAAATATAATCCTTTTCGAAGCGTGCGCGCGCGCGCCTGTTTTATGTGTGTGTGTGAGGGAGATCGGACGCTTTTTCGTCGTTCCTTCCTTCACTGTCGACACTGGCCACCGTCTCGGTGTGGTTGGAAAATGGCAAGTCTTTTGTGCGAATGAAACGCGAGGAGTTGCGCGTGTGCCTTCGGGAAGAGCGCGACTGCGCATTACTGCTGCACTGTGGAACTGTGGGCACACTATCTGTGGGCAGCGATCTAAATGAGGATCGCTAAATAACGCTAAAACCATTAGGAGATAAATTTTTATCCCATCTGTATACGGTGCGCATCAGAAGCAGAAGCTACAACATCTGTCCGGGATGGAAACGGAGATCTACCCCGAAAAAAAAAAGAGGAGGAAAAAATACCCCTGGAACAGATCTTCTCTATCCAAACAAAGCACAGACAGTGGTTGAATTACAGGTGATCAGTATTTTTGTCTGTTTTGTGCATTCAGCTTGCTCGCTTATTGTGTCCCGCATGCATGTAGAACTTCGGCATGTTCTATTCGTTGACAATTCACTGTCATAAGCCACGGACCGCGGCCGAGAAATACGAGACGCATTACGAGAGGATTTGATCGAGCAGCACCATCACACCACTGATCGTTCGACTGCTTCGACTCCTCCACACGGTTGCATCTCAAGTACCCCGGTCTGCTCAGGTTGTATGATTTGGTGTTCGAAACGATCGCTGAAGCATGGATAAACAACATGCACTTAAGCAATCGACCCTTCCTCCAGCCCCACCTCACTTTCTCGTCGAACCTTCCCACATCTTGTGTGCGTGTTCACTTTCGCTGCACTTAATCGAAGCACGCGCGAGCGCGAAGAAGAGCGCGCAAGAAGACACCTTCCGAAGGCGAGTGATTAATTTACACGCTATTTGTTTGTTTGAAAATTATTCTGACATGCACCCCACGGACGCACGTGGTGCGGCTGTGTGGTAATGTGGTTTGCTGCACAGACTCCGTGGAACCGGGAACTCACCCAGGCACTGTTTTGATTGTAGCGGAAAATGGGGTGTTGTAAACAGTGTACGATAAGTGTCCGTGTGTGGTTTTGTGTGTGTATGTGCGTGGATTGGTTCCTTCTCCACGAAAGTGACAAATGGTTTACGTAAGATCCGTCAGTAAGGTCAATGTGGCTGTCAGATTTGTTGCCAGTGCATGCGTCATCCGCGGCGGTTCGAATGGATCCATTGTGACAGGGCTTTCCTAGCGAGCGGGTCAACAACACATCTGGGTCAGCTGGAAGTTTTCGCCACGCAGAGAGGCTTGTGTGTGTGTTGGTCAAGCGAGCCTAAATGGATTCCACCACCCATAGCCATAGCCACAGCCGGTCAGTATCGATCGTCAGTGTTGTTCGAGATCGAGCGGGCGATTTGATCGTTGTCCGGTTTATTTTTCGGGTGTTTGACAGCCGTGACGTAGATGATAAAAGTGAGATAATTTCTTAATTAGTTTCATGCCTCCCTTCTGTTGGAGCCTAGTCTACGGCCGGTCATCATACAGCTCCCTGAGCAAACCTTCAGTCTGTGGTGATATTCAAATTCCTTTCCGAGGGTCGGTAGCTCCAATCGTAAGGCAGCACTCGGGCTTCGCCGGGAGATTACCCGGGAGTACACCTCCTTTACACAGACAACTTGATGACCAGGTACCAGATTGTGTATATTGATCGCAAAAAAAGCCAACAGAAATACGAAAACATTCCAATCAGACACGATTTCCAATCCCCGGCGCGCTCTCTCGTGGTCTCATAACGCGCAACATCGCTCACACACATGCGCCCCCAGCAAACCGAGGGACCGAATGAACACATTCTCCCGGGCACAGAGATCCCCCAAGCCATATCTGGTTTTCAGATACATGTGCTCTGTTATGTTTTTGTTTATGTTGTTTGTAGTGATCGTTTTTTTGTTGTTGTTGTTGTAGTGTTCTTTCGTACTGGTTGCTGAATTGTGTTTTGAACTACCTTTCCCCTCCCTCCCCTTTTGCACACCGCCAAGGACCACAGAACGGAACGGAACTTTGTATCTCCGGAGGCTCTTGTCTTTTCGGTGGGATCTCTGCCCGAAGTTCGCTCTCCCGCTCGTTCGGGATCGGTTTGGGTCCATTGTTTAAGGAGAATTTGAAAAATCTCCATCAATACCATTCGTGCCTGTTTATGCTTCTTCGCCCATCTGCATTCCCTCCCAGAATTCCCAGATCCCTGCACCATACTGTCCAGGGTTGCCTCGCTGTACACCTTCGCTGGAAGCGGAAAACCATTAATCATAATACTGCTGAGCTCGGTGAGGTCGGAGTTTTCGCGCTGTAGAATCTCGGGCCGAGAGAAGAAGTTGGGAAAGGAGCAGGAGTTCTGTCTACTTGTTCTTTGTACGACGAAGAATTGAAGTTTAAGGATCGCAAGGGGTCTAATGGGGGTGTCAAGAGAACGCCGAGTCTTGTACGGGGTGGTAGACGACCCGGGACCTCACTCACTCACTCACCAAACAGCCCTAAAAATAGACGTAATTTGTTAATTAATATTTGACCTACCTGTTCGCTAATGGTTTTGGGGTCTCTTTCCTAGAATTCGAGGGATCCCGAAGTAAAAAAAAGAAGCTTGAAATCAATTTCATTCCAACTGTTGCTCACGTCATCGCGACCCGTTTTGCATTCCCGGACCCGGACTTCACACTCGATGCCTGCCTGTCAGTGCACGCGATCCTGCAGGAATTCCCTCGCTCGAGAGAGAGAGAGAAATTGAAGTCCTGAGCAGGCACCGTGCTCTGACTGCATTCATCCCGCGGTTGATGGAAGTTTTGTGCCCGAAGGCCGAATTCCGGCCCGCGTTCGGTTGTGTGTTTTCGCTCATTGCTTCTCATGTTAGGCAACTTAAACGATCTATCAACATGTCAATTAACGCAACGTGATTCATCGTGCGGGCAGTTACTGCCTCGGTTCGTCTGGCACGTCTCGTGTAGTTCGCTCGCGCTCCGAACGATCAGCGTAGGTGATGGATTTTGTATCCATTTGAGCAGTAAAATTGCAAAACCTCATTTTTACGATCGTTGTTTCTGCGAGGAGATCGAAGTTTTTTTTATTGCGAGCTTCATTCTGCTCCGTAAACAACGCCTTGAAACGCCGATAAAGTTTGACTATACGGTGTATTAAAACGTTGAGGAGTGGAACATCTTTATAGAATTGCGTTACGGTTCATTGTCACGCCACCAGCTGCTCCGCTAGGGAAGACAGCTAAATCCATCCTCGAATGTACGATATCCTGAAAACGTGTCGAGGAAGGAGACCTAAGCTAAATACACAATTTATATACTACTGCACGCAACTCGCTCGCTCTCGGTGGCAGTTAAAGCTTACAGGACCGCACTACCGATGGAACCGGCTGAATGGGACTCCAATTGTTCCAGCTGGACAAAAGGCCGTACGCTATTGCTTGCGGCTTTCATTCATGTGGGCCATTGCGCCTCTCACACACACACACTCATCGCTCCCGTTCACGGTGAATGAAGGGTGAGTGTGTGTCACCCAAACCGAACCCGAAAACGCAGCAAAACTCCCCGAAGGATAGTCACATCATCAGCAACAACTCAACCGGCGCAACCACTCCTTTTATTTCCCCCATCTCATTAGGGCGAATGCCCAACATTGGGGGACTCCCTTCACAGTAATACTCACCGAAAATGGCAATGTTTGCGTGACACCAAACACAGATATACACGCGCGAACTGGGCTGGGGAGGATGAATAACACAGAAACCGAGAGTCGTCGCCATCGTCGTTGTTTGGTGAAAATGGCGAACAGCGGGAAAAACCTTTCCCTCCCGAGAAATGGGAAAACGCGAAGTCAAACCGTTCGTTATCTGCTGGTGACACCTACGTGAATTCGTATGTGTGTGTGAGAGTTGGGGCGAGTGTGTACTCGGTGGATTCGGTGGATCATGGCGTATTAGGGCGAAAGAGGTAGCAAAGGACCCGTGTATTCCTCGTACTCGGCGGCTGTAAGCGTATATGCTTACGCGTTTAATGGAGTGTTGTAGTGAGTAAAGTGGTTTTGCAAGTGGCATACGCTTTCGTCCTACTTGAGAACACAAACTTTGAACTTTTGAACTTTGCGGTGGCTCAAGTCATTACCCATTTTCTTCCCGTACCGGCGGCTCTGTTGTTCTTGCCGTTGCCGTGTGACGTTCCCATTAAAGTTGATAGTCTAATTCATTCTGCTGGATTACACGGTACGGGCATCGTAATTCATTTACATTAAATTAATAATGCCTATTGTGACAAAGTTTTCATTAAGACACACCTCGCAGCACAGGTGATGATGGTGAATAATTTAATTTCAATATAAAAGCCACTGTAATCGCAGCCATAATCGTTTGGTGAGCTCTCCAAATCTTGCTGTCGCTTGCTGGCGGCTGGGGCGCACGGGAATTTCGATCGTGGTCGTCCACCCAAAGTCGTCGTTCGGTGCTCGTGGTGCAATTAAAACGTGCCCACAGGTTCTAAACCGTGGAACCGAACGACCGAGCGACGAGACGAGATGCAGCACGTAATGAGATGAATGATTTAAAATCATATTTTACTACCATCGAAACGAGCGCCGGTTGTGTTGACTGGTGGCGCCGGTTTCAGCGAAATTTATGACGATTTTATGACGCGCTGGAAACCGGGAATGGGTTGTTTTTGGCAAACAGCAACAATCAAGCGTCGCGCTGTGGGGCACGTCGTCCGTCTCCGTGGTCCCGTGCTGTAAATAATGTTGAATATAACGAAACCTGCCGTCCGGGGAGCTGAGCGGAAAGGGAAGCATGTAATGCATTTTAAAGCCTTTTCGGAGTCAAGGTTAGTTTAGCGCCAATGCTCCATTGCCAGCTGCCTTTGTCTCTCGGTGGTGGCGTGTTTAGTTGAAACAAATATAAACCGCTTTTTCCACGGATTAATCCAACCCCACAGACATCTCAGAACGGCGTTTTAAAGCTACCGAAAAACTCGACCTGTGACAGGCCCTTGGTGGACCTCGGTCCATAAATCACTGTCGATCAAAAACTGGCTTTTTGGAGCATTTCTGCTCAAGGAATGCCGTTTGAACGTGAACCAGTAGCTAGCGCGCTAGTTAGCAGTCAAAAGCTCACTGGGTTGGTGATGTTTGATAAATCCTGCCGCTTGGGACTTTATTTGACATCCGCACGAAAACATGGAATGCGTTCCCGCAACCATTCCGTTGGTCACATCGGGAAGGATGGAATTGGAATGATTTCCGCGACAAAAAAAACTCCACCCAGGGAAAGAACCACCGATGGGGCCCCGAAGTCTTCTCACCCCGCTAGACGCGCGGATCACATTTCCTTCGGGGCGAGTGCACATCTTTCCCCTACCGGGAGTTTATTTATCTTGGTCTCCGATCGATCCGGTTTCGCTCCTACCCACTGCGGTCATTTGTAATAATTAACGCACACTCATTAATTAAACCCTTATCGGGGGCCACTCATCACGATCGATCGACCCGGCCCGATGCGATCGTCTCCCCGAGACAAGTGTGTCTCCGTGGCTGGCTCGCTTATCGATCCCGGAGCCGGCGCTTTCCCGATGGAATTCGCTCCGATCTCGACGACACGATAAGGGTGTGCCTTCGGTTCCGTTGACGCCACACTTTGTCTTCCTGTTTTCCCCCCTTCCCTGTCTCCCACCACGCCACGCTTTTTCCCAGAACACGCGCGCGCCCGAGAGCCAAGAGAGAGAGAAAACCTCCACATTCCGTTTAATGCGAAGATGAATCTCGTCAAATTAAGATGAAGATTACGCCGGCCGGTTCGAAATATATTAAGAGACAATAATTTCGGAAACGGTTAATTTGTACGTCTTTTCCGCTCTGCTTTCTGCCTGGTTTTCTGTGTTCTGTCTCTCGCCAGTCGCTCCAGCGTTCTCGTAGCCTTTGGAAAGGATTATACGCTCCACGTTCCTCCTTCCACATGATTCTGGTGGTCTGGTTTTTATGTAACGCTGGCGTCAAATATTCAAATGAGTCCCAAGACCCCGAAACGCTCCGAAACGTATAAGGCTGATGGCTGATAAATGGGATGGACCTAGGGCAAGGGATTAATTGTGTCAGAGGCGCTTGGTGCTTTGGTGTGGAGTATAGCTTTACATGCGTATGGATTTGGAGTGGAGAACGCTTAGAATTGCTTTCCGCTGGGTGTTTTCTGTCCGGAGCACATTTCCAACGTGGAAAAGAACGACTCTAGCTGTCAGATGGTTTAATTAAATTTATTTAAATCTATCGATCATTCGTAGTTTCGTTTCACAATTTAAACGATTTATTTCAATAAGCAAGATCAATCTGTCTTGCTGTAATCCCGATCGACCAGAGCGAGAAAAAGAGAGTATGTTTGTGTGTGTTTCTGTCCTGTTTAAAGTAAAAGTACACTGGCACACAACAAAGACGAGGATTCTGCACTCCCTTACACGCATTGCGAATGTGATTATATCCTTGCGAACACGTGCGCGAGAATATTGAAGGAAAACAAATAAAGCAAGAGCTGCTTCCATCCCTTAAAGGGTGTTTTTCACACCCTTTTTATGTGCGTTTCCGGAAGCATCCGGCACACACAAACGGACCAGCAGCCACAGCAATGCCTGCCGCTAGTTGTCGAGGGAAAGGCTGATGGGCAGCAGACAAATCCGAGGATAACATTTATTTCTGCCTTTTCGTCGATTGGGGGGGATGTGGGTGATCTGGGTAGAAAATCTGAATCTGAATACATAATAAACGGTTTTCGGTTTCAGCTCAACCAAAACCGAAAACGTTGTCATCCGCACACAAGATCGACAAGCGGGCCTTGACTTTAATAAAAACCGTTTTGCGGATGATATATAATCATAACGCTTAGTCGCATGAAAACCGGGGGTTGGCTACGCTTAGGATTCGCTCCCTCATCACGTGGCCAGAAGCGACGATACGAAGACGGCTGGAGAATATAAAGTGATTATTTGGAGGAAAGTTTATTGACTGTAACGACGTCGACGGGTGGGGAGGGCAAGTCAAAAAATGGAAGGATACTTCTCGTCGGAGGTTGATTTTTTTCTTTAAATGCGGGTGGCTCCTTTCTGTAGTTGCCTGCGCTTCTCGCAAGGAAAACTATTAAAAGGATCAACGATCCATCCAACGGGTCCTGACCGGTGCGCGCTGGAAGCATTAAACCGCAGTACGCGAAGAAGCACCGGATGAAAGCACAAGACGACGCTCGAAAACCTCGAAAGGAGTCCATGAATAGCGTACTTGTCAAATCATTCGAAAATTATTTATTACCTTAATCGTCGCTGTCGTCCACCGCCTATCCTTGTGCAGAAGTCAACACGCTAGAAAGGGAAAAGGGATAAGGATCATCGAACGATCCTAGAACGAGTCGGTTTCAATAATTTATACTGGGAAACCGATTGAAAAGAAACCGTGGCCCTTTCATAAACCCTGCGATTGCGTTTATGGACAAACATATTAAAAGCGATCATT